>NW_024748997.1:0-29702 GCF_018991925.1 Homarus americanus
TCAACATTTTGTTCCAGTTACATGTGCTCCTGGGAGTGTCAGAGGTGTACCTGGGAGTGTCATATGTACCTGGGAGTGTCTGAGGTGTACCTGGGAGTGTCAGAGGTGTACCTGAGAGTCTCAGAGGTGCCTGGGAGTGTCAGAGGTTCACCTGGTGTCATGGGTGTACCTGGGAGTCTCAGAGGTGTACCTGGGAGTATGAGAGGTGTACCTGGGATTGTCAGAGGTGTACCTGGGAGTGACAGTACCTGGGAGTGTCAGTGGTGTACCTGGGAGTGTCAGGGAGTGTACACCTGGGAGGTGTCGGAGGTGTACCAGGGAGTGTCAGGGGTGCACGTGGGAGTGTCAGGGTGTACTTGAGAGTGTCAGTGTACCTGGGAGTGTCTAAGGTGTCCTGGGAGTATCAGTTTTGTACCTGGGAGTGTCAGAGGTGTCCTGGGAGTTTCAGAGGAGTACCTTGAGGAGTACACCTGGGAGTGTCAGGAGCTGGGAGTGTCAGAGGTGTACCTGGGAGTGTCAGAGGTGTACCTGGGAGTGTCAGTGGTGTACCTGGGAGTCATTGGTGTACCTGGGAGTGTCAGAGGTGTACCTGGAAGTGTCAGAGGTGTACCTGGAAGTGTCAGAGGTGTACCTGGGAATGTCTGAGGTGTACTTGGGAGTGTCAGGAGGTACCTGGAGTGTCAGAAGTGTACCTGGGAGTGTCAGAGGTGTACCTGAGAGTGTCATGGGTGTCCTGGGAGTGTTAAAGGTGTACCTGGGAGTATTAGGGTGTACCTGGGATTGTCAGAGGTTTACCTGGGAGTGTCAGAGGTGTACCTGGGAGTGTCAAGGGTGTAACTGGGAGTGTTGGAGGTGTAACTGGGTGTGTCAAAAGTGTACCAGAGGTGTCAGAGGTGAACCTGGGAGTGTCAGCGGTGTACCTGGGAGTGTCAGGGGTGTACCTGGGAGTTTCAGGGGTGTACCTGGAAGTGTCAGGGGTGTAACTGGGAGTGTCGGAGGTGTAACTGGGAGTGTCGGAGGTGTAACTGGGAGTGTCAGAGGTGTACCTGGCAGTGTCAGAGGTATACCTGGGAGTGTTTGAGGTGTACCTGGGAGTGTGGGAGGTGTCCTGGGAGTGTCGAAGGTGTACCTGGGAGTGTCAGAGGTGTACCTGGGAGATATCAGGGTGGTAGCCTGCAGGTGTCATTCATGTACCTGGGAGTGTCAGAGGTGTACCTGGAAGTGTCAGGGCTGGAAGTGTCAGAGGTGTACCTTGGAGGAACAGCGGTGTCCTGGAGGTGTCAGAGGTGTACCTGGAAGTGAGAGTGTAACTGAATGTCAGTGGTGTACCTGGGAGTGTAATTCATGTACCTGGGAGTGACGGAGGTGTACCTGAATGTCAGAGGTGTACCTAGTGTCAGAAGTGTGCCTGGGAGATGTCAGTGGTGTACCTGGGAGTGTTATTCATGTACCTTGGGTGTCAGAGGTGTACCTGGGAGTATCAGGTGTACCTGGGATTGTCAGAGGTGTACCTGGGGTGTCAGAGGTGTACCTGGGGTGTCAGGGGTGAACTGGGAGTGTCGAAGGTGTACTTGGGAGTGTCAGAAGTGTACCTGGGAGTGTCAGAGGTGTACCTGGGAGTGTCATTCCTGTACCTGGGAGTGTCAGAGGTGTACCTGGAAGTGTCAGGACTGGAAGTGTCAGAGGTGTAACTGGGAGTGTCAGGGGTTGTACATGGGAGTGTCAGAGGCGCACTTGTCTGAGGTGTAACTGGGGTGTCTGAGGTGTACCTGGGAGTGTCAGAGGGTGTACCTGGGAGTGTCAGAGGAGTTCCTGGGAGCATCAGAGGAGTACCTGGGAGTGTCAGACGTGTACCTGGGAGTGTCAGGGGTGGCCTGAGGAGTGTCAGAGGTGTCCCTGGGAGTGTCAGAGGTGTACTTGGGAGTGTCTGAGGTGTACCTGGGAGTGTATGAGGTGTACCTGGGAGTGTCAGATGTGGACCGGAGTGTCAGAGGTGTACCTGGGAGTGTCAGAGGTGTACCTGAAAGTGTCAAGTGTACCTGGAAGTGTCAGAGGTATCTGGGAGTGTTTGAGGTGTACCTGGGTGTCCGAGGTGTACCTGGGAGTGTCAGAGGTGTACCTGGGAGTGTCAGAGGTGTACCTGGGAGTGTCATGGGTGTACCTGGGAGTGTCAGAGGCCTGGGAGTTTCAGAGGTGTAACCTGGGATTGTCAGAGGTTTACCTGGGAGTGTCAGAGAGTGTCCCTGGGGTGTCAGGGGTGTAACTGGGAGTGTCGGAGGTGTAACTGGGAGTGTCAAAGTGTACCTGGGAGTGTCAGAGGTGTACCTGGGAGTGTCAGTGGCCTGGGAGTGTCAGGGGTACCTGGGAGTGTCAGGGGTACCTGGGGGTAACTGGGAGTGTCGGAGGTGTAACTGGGAGTGTCGGAGGTGTAACTGGGAGTCTCTGAGGCGTACCTGGGAGGGTCAGAGGGCCTGGGATTGTCAGAGGTGTCCTGGCAGTGTCAGAGGTATACCTGGGGTGTTTAGGGTGCCTGGGAGTGAGGGTGGCACCTGGAAGTGTCAGGGCTGGAAGTGTCAGAGGTGTACCTGGGAGTGACAGCGGTGTACCTGGGAGTGTCAGAGGTGTACCTGGGAGTGTCAGAGGTGTAACTGGGAGTGTGGAGGTGTACCTGGGAGTGTCAGGGGCCAGGAGTGTCTGAGGTGTACCTGGGAGTGTCAGGGGTGTACCTGGGAGTGTCAGAGGTACCTGGAGCATCGAGAGAGTACCTGGGTGTGTCAGAGGTGTACCTGGGAGTGGCAGCGGTGTCCACGGAGTGTCAGAGGTGTACCTGGGAGTGTCAGAGGGGTGTAACTGGGAGTGTGGAGGTGTACCTGGGAGTGTCAGAGAGGTACAGGAGCAGAGGGTACCTGGGAGTGTCTGAGGTGTACCTGGGAGTGTCAGTTTTGTACCTCCAGAGTTATCAGAGGTGGCCTGGGAGTTGTCAGAGGTGTACCTGGGAGTGTCAGAGAGTACCTGGGAGCATGAGAGTACCTGGGAGTGTCAGAGATGTACGTGGGGTGTCAGAGGTGTACCTGGGAGTGTCAGAGGTGTACCTGGTAGCGTCAGTGGTGTACCTGAAGTGTCATTGGTGGCCTGGGAGTGTCAGAGGTGGCACCTGGGAGTGTCTGAGGGTGTCCTTGGGAGTGTCGAGAGGTGTACCTGGGGTGTCAGGTGTACCAGAGTGTCAGAGGTGTACCTGGGAGTGTCATGGTGCCTGGGAGGTGTCAGAGGTGGCCTGGGTGTATCCAGAGGTGTACCTGGGATTGTCAGAGGTTACCTGGGAGTGTCAGAGGTGTACCTGGGAGTGTCAGGGTGTAGCTGGGAGTGTCGGAGGTGTAACTGGGAGTGTCAAAAGTGTACCTGGGAGTGTCAGAGGTGTACCTGGGAGTGTCAGCGGTGTACCTGGGAGTGTCAGCGGTGTACCTGGGAGTGTCAGGGGTACCTGGAAGTGTCAGGGGTAGCTGGGAGTGTCGGAGGTGTACCTGGGAGTGTCAGAGGTGTACCTGGGGTGTCATGGGTGTACCTGGGAGTGTCAGAGGTGTACCTGGGTATCAGAGGTGTCCTGGGATTGTCAGAGGTTTGCAAGTGTCAGAGGTGTCCGCCAGGAGTGTCAGGGGTGTAACTGGGAGTGTTGGAGGTGTAACTGGGAGTGTCAAAAGTGTACCTGGGGGTGTGGGGAGGTGTACCTGGGGTGTCCAAGTGTGCCTGAGAGTGTCATGGGTGTACCTGGGAGTGTCAGAGGTGTACCTGGGAGTATCAGGGTGTACCCGAGTTGTCAGGGATTTCACCTGGGAGTGTCAGAGGTGTACCTGGGTGGGAGTGTTGGAGGTGTGGCAGGAGTGTCAAAGGTAGCCTGGGAGTGTCAGAGGTGTACCTGGGGGTGTCAGCGGTGTACCTAGTGTCAGGGGTGTACCTGGGAGTTTCAGGGGGGTACCTGGAAGTGTCAAGGGTGTAACTGGGAGTGTCGGAGGTGTAACTGGGAGTGTCAGAGGTGTACCTGGCAGTGTCAGAGGTATACCTGGAGGTGTTTGAGGTGTACCTGGGAGTGTGGGAGGTGTACCTGGGAATGTCAGAGGTGTACCTGGGAGTATCAGAGGTGTACCTGGGAGATGTCAGTGGTGTACCTGGGAGTGTCATTCATGTACCTGGGAGTGTCAGAGGTGTACCTGGGTCCAGGGCTGGAAGTGTCAGAGGTGTACCTGGGAGTGACAGCGGTGTACCTGGGAGTGTCAGAGGTGTACCTGGGAGTGTCAGAGGTGTAGCTGAGATGTCAGTGGTGTACCTGGGAGTGTAATTCATGGCACCTGGGAGTGACGGAGGTGTACACTGGAATGTCAGAGGTGTACCTGGGAGTATCAGAGGTGTACCTGGGATTGTCAGAGGTTTACCTGGGAGTGTCAGAGGTGTACCTGAAAGTGTCAGAGGTGTACACCAAGTGTCAGAGGTGTACCTGGGAGTGACAGCGGTGTACCTGGGAGTGTCAGGGGTGTACCTGGGAGTGTCAGGGGGTACTCGGAGTGTCAGGGTGTAACTGGGAGTGTCGGAGGTTGGAACTGGGAATGTCGGAGGTGTAACTGGGAGTCCCTGAGGCTTACCTGGGAGGGTCAGAGGTACCTGGGATTGTCAGAGGTGTACCTGGCAGTGTCAGAGGTATACCTGGGAGTGTTTGAGATGTACCTAGGAGTGTCAGAGGTGTACACTGAATGTCAGAGGTGGCCACGAAGTGTCAGAGGTGTACCTGGGAGATGGCAGTGGCGTACCTGGAGGTGTCATTCATGTACCTGGGAGTGTTAGAGGTGTACCTGGAAGTGTCAGAGGCTGGAAGTGTCAGAAGGTGTACCTGGGAGGTGACAGCGGTGTACCTGGGAAGTGTCAAGTGTACCTGGGAGTGTCCAAGAGGTAACTGCAGAGTGTCGGAGGTGTACCTGGGAGTGTCAGGGAGTGTACTTAGGAGTGTCTAAGGTGTACCTGGGAATTGTCAGAGGTGTACCTGGGAGTGTCAGAGGAGTACCTGCAGGGCATCAAGAGAAAGTACCTGGGTTATTGTAAGAGGTGTACCTGGGAGTGACAGCGGTGTACCTGGGAGGTGTCCAGAGGTGTAACTGGGTCGGAGGTGCTGCAGAGGTGTCCAAGAGGTAGCCACACAGGAATTGTCAAGAAGGTGGCCTGGGAGCATGAGAGGAGTACCTGGGAGTGTCGAAGGGGTGTACCTGGGGTGTCAGAGGTGGCACCTGGGAGTGTCAGAGGTGTACCTGGGAGTATCCAGTGGGTAGCCACCCACCAGGGAGTGTCATTGGGTGGCACCTGGGAGTGGTCAGAGGTGGCACTGGAAGTGCTCTAGGGCAGCCACTTGGGATTGTCAGAGGTGTACCTGAAATTGTCAGAGGTGTACCTGGGAGTGTCAGTTTTGTACCTGGGAGGTGTCAGAGGTGGCCTGCAAATTGTGTCAGTGGTGGCCGCACAGGTGTCAAGAGGTACCTGGGAGCATGAGAGAGTACCTGGGAGGTGTCAGAGTAGCTACCTGGGAGTGTCCAGAGGTGTACCTGGGAGGTGTCAGAGGTAGCCACCTGGGGTATGTGGTGTACCTGGGAATTGTCATTGGTGTACCTGGGAGTGTCCAGAGGTGTAACTGGGAGTGTCACAAAAAATTGTACCCAGGAGTGTCAGAGAGTGTACACCAAGTGTCAGAAGTGTACACAAATTGTCAAGAGGTGTACCTAGGGCCTCATGGGTGTACCTGGGAGTGTCAGGGAATGTACACAGGAGTGTGAGAGGTGTACACAGAGTGTCAGAGGTGTACCTGGGAGTGTGCAGAGGTGGCCTGCAAATTGTCAGAGGTGTGCCTGGGAGTGTCAGAGGTACGCAGGAGTGTCAGGGGTGCACCTGGGAGTGTCTGAGATACCTGGTCTCGAGGTGCTGGGAGTGTCTGGGGTACCTGGGAGTGGCTGAGGTGTCCCTGGGAGTGTCAGAGGTGTTCCCTGAGATGCTTGACATGATTGTACCTGGGAGTGTCAGAAGGTGTACCTGGGAGTGTCAGAGGAGTACCTGGGAGCATCGGCCTGGGAGTGTCAGGGGTACTTAACTGGGAGTGTGGAGGTGTAGCTGGGTGTGTCCAAAGTGTACCTGGGAGTGTCAGAGGTGGCCACCTGGGGTGTCAGCGGTGTACACAAATTGTCAGGGGTGTACCTGGGAGGTATCAGAGGTACCTGGAAGTGTCCAGGGGTGGCAACTGGGAGGTGTCCCGGAGGTGTAGCACAGAGGTGTCCGGAGGTGTGGCACAGGAGTGTGCAGAGGTGTACCTGGGAGTGTCAGAGGTGTACACAGAGAGTGTCCAGAGGTGTACCTGGCAGTATCGAGTTATACCTGGGAGTGTTTGAGGTGGCCTGGGAGTGTGGTAGGTGTACCTGGGAATGTCAGAGGTGCACCTGGGAGTGTCAGAGGTGTACCTGGAGATGTCAGTGGTGTACCTGGGAGTGTCATTCATGTACCTGGGAGTGTCAGAATTGTACCTGGAAGTGTGTCAGGGCTGGAAGTGTCAGAGGTGTACCTGGGAGTGACAGCCCGGTGTTCCTGGGGAGTGTCAGAGGGGTACCTGGGAGTGTCAGAGGTGTAACTTTGGGAGATGTCAGTGGGTGTAACTGGGAGTGGCATTCATGTACACCTGGGAGTGTCGGAGGTGTACCTGGAATATGCTTAGGTGTACCTGGGAGTGTCAGAGGTGTACCTGGGAGATGTCAGTGGTGTACCTGGGAGTGTCATTCATGTACCTGGGAGTAGCAGAGGTGTACCTGGGAGTATCGAGGTGTACCTGGGATTGTCAGTGGTGTATCCTGGGAGTGTCAGAGGTGTACCTGGGAATTGTCAGGGAATTGTAGCTGGGAGTGTCGAAGGTGTAGCTTGGGAGGTGTCAAGTGTACCTGGGAGTGTCAAGGTGTACCTGGGAATTGTCATTCCTGTACCTGGGAGTGTCAAGTTGTACCTGGAAGTGTCAGGGCTGGAAGTGTCAGAGGTGTACCTGGGAGTGACAGCGGTGTACCTGGGAGTGTCAGTGGTGTACAGCGGGTGACAGAGGTGTACCTGGGGGTGTGGGAGGTGTACCAGGGAGTGTCAAGGGTGTGGGAGTGTCAGAGGGTGTACCTGGAAGTGTCAGGGCTGGAAGTGTCAGAGGTGTACCTGGGAGTGACAGCGGTGTGCCTGGGGTGTCAGTGGTGTGCCTTGGGAGTGACAGAGGTGCAAGTTATGGGAGGTGTACAGGGGTGTCAAGGGTGTGACTGGGGTGTCAGGGGTGTGTGTGGGGTGTCAGGTGCTTGGGGTGTCTGAGGTGTGACTGCGGTGTCTGGGGGTACCTGGTGTCAGGAGGTATGCCTGGGGTGTCAGAGGGTTCCTGGGGCATCAGAGGGTACCTGGGTGTCAGGAGGTGTGCCTGGGAGTGTCAGGGGATGTGCCTGGGAGTGTCAGAGGTGTCTGGGAGTGTCAGAGGTGTACCTGGGAGTGTCTGAGGTGTGCCGGGGAGTGTGGGGTGTGCCTGGGAGTGCCAGATGTGTACCAGGGAGTGTCAGAGGTGTACCTGGGAATGTCAGAGGTGTGCCTGAAAGTGTCAGAGGTGTGCCTGGAAGTGTCAGAGGTGTATCTGGGAGTGTTTGAGGTGTACCTGAGTGTCAGAGGTGTACCTGGGGTGTCAGAGGTGTACCTGGTGTCAGAGTGTGTACCTGGGGTGTCATGGGTGTACCTGGGGAGTGTCAGAGGTGTACCTGGGAGTATCAGAGGTGTACCTGGGATTGTCAGAGGTTTACCTGGGAGTGTCAGAGGTGTGCCTGGGAGTGTCAGGGGTGTAACTGGGGGTGTCGGAGGTGTAACTGGGAGTGTCAAATGTGTGCCTGGGAGTGTCAGGTGTACCTGGGAGTGTCACCGGTGTGCCTGGGAGTGTCAGGGGTGTACCTGGGAGTGTCAGGGGGTACCTGGAAGTGTCAGGGGTGTAACTGGGAGTGTCGGAGGTGTGGGGTGCGGAGGTGTAACTGGGAGTCTGGGCGTACCTGGGAGGTCAGAGGTGTACCTGGGATTGTCAGAGGTGTACCTGGCAGTGTCAGAGGTATACCTGGGAGTGTTTGAGGTGTGCCTGGGAGTGTCAGGTGTGCCTGGGAATGTCAGAGGTGTACCTGGGGTGTCAGAGGTGTACTGGAGGTGTAACTGGGAGTCTTGAGGCGTACCTGGGAGGGTCAGAGGTGTACCTGGGATTGTCAGAGGTGTACCTGGCAGTGTCAGAGGTATACCTGGGGGGAGTGTTTGAGGTGTACCTGGAGTGTCGGAGGTACCTGGGAATGTCAGAGGTACCTGGAGTGTCAGGAGGTGTACCTGGGAGATGTCAGTGGCGGCACCTGGGAGTGTCATTCATGTGGGCCTGGGAGTGTTAGGAGGTGTACCTGGAAGTGCTCAGGGCTGGAAGTGTCAGAGTGTGCACCTGGGAGGACAGCAGTGCACCTGGGAGTGTCAGGAGGTGTACCTGGGAGTGTCAGGAGGGTTTTAATGGGAGTGGTCGGAGGCACCTGGGAGTGTCAGGGGTGTACTTGGGAGTGTCTAAGGTGTACCTGGGAGTGTCAGAGGTGTACCTGGGAGTGTCAGGGAGGAGTACCTGGGAGCACTCAGAGGAGTACCTGGGTGTGGCTGGGGGAGGTACCTGGGAGGACAGCGGTGTACCTGGGAGTGACAGAGGTGTAACTGGGAGAGTCGGAGGTGTACCTGGGAGTGTCAGAGGTACCTGGGAGTGTCAGAGGTGTACCTGGGAGCATGAGAGAGTACCTGGGAGGTCAGAGATGTACCTGGGAGGCCAGAGGTGTACCTGGGAGGTCAGAGGTGTACCTGGGAGTGTCAGTGGTGTACCTGGGAGTGTCATTGGTGTACCTGGGAGTGTCAGGAGGTACCTGGAAGTGTCTGAGGTGTACTTGGGAGTGTCAGAGGTGTACCTGGGAGTGCTCAGAGGTGTACCTGGGAGTGTCAGTTTTATACCTGGGAGGTCAGGGTGTACCTGGGAGTGTCAGTAGGTACCTTGGGGAGCACAGAGGAGCACCTGGGAGTGAAGGAGAGGAGTCCCTGGGAGTGTCAGAGATGTACCTGGGAGGTCAGGAGGTGTACCTGGGAGTGTCAGGAGGTGCACCTGGGAGTGTCAGTGGTACCTGGGAGGTTGGCCAGGTACCTGGGAGGTCAGGAGGTGTACCTGGGAGTGTCTGAGGTGTACTCCTGGGAGTGTCAGAGGTGTACCTGGGAGTGTCAGAGGTACCTGGGAGGTCAGAGGTGTGTACCTGGGAGGTCACAGTATCGAGTGCTGGGAGGTGTACCTGGGAGTGTCAGAGGTACCTGGGAGGCCAGAGGTGTACCTGGGAGTGTCTGAGGTGTACCTGGGAGTGTCAGGAGGTGTGCCTGGGAGTGTCAGAGGTGCACTTGGGAGTGTCAGGGGTGCACTGGGAGTGTCTGAGATGTACCTGGGAGTTCTGAGGTACCTGGGAGTGTCTGGGTGTCTGGAGTGGCTGAGGTGTACCTGGGGAGTGGAGGTGTACCTGGGAGTGTCAGAGGTGTGCCTGGGAGTGTCAGAGGTGTACCTGGGAGTGTCAAGGTGTACCTGGGAGTGTCAGTGGTGTACCTGGGAGTGTCATTGGTGTGCCTGAGGTGGGGTGTACCTGGGAGTGTCCTGAGGTGTACTTGGGAGTGTCAGGGGTGTGCCTGGGAGTGTCAGAGGTGTACCTGGGGTGGTTGTGCCTGGAGTGTCAGGGGTTGCTGGGGTGTCAGTGGTGTACCTGGGTGTCAGGAGTACCTGGGAGCATGAGAGGTGTAACTGGGGTGTCTGAGGTGTACCTGGGAGTGTCAGAGGTGTACCTGGGAGTGTCAGAGGTGTACCTGGCAGTATGGGTTATACCTGGGAGTGTTTGAGGTGTACCTGGGGTGTGGTAGGTGTACCTGGGAATGTCAGAGGTGCACCTGGGAGTGTCAGAGGTGTACCTGGGAGATGTCAGTGGTGTGCACGGAGTGTTCATGTACCTCGGAGTGTCAGAGGTGTACCTGGAAGTGTCAGGGCTGGAAGTGTCAGAGGTGTACCTGGGAGTGACAGTGTTCCTGGGAGTGTCAGAGGGGGCCTGGGGGTGTCAGAGGTGTAACTGGGAGATGTCAGTGGTGTAACTGGGGTGTCATTCATGTACCTGGGGTGTCAGGTGTACCTGGGAATGTCATAGGTGTACCTGGGGTGTCAGAGGTGTGCCTGGGAGATGTCAGTGGTGTACCTGGGGTGTCATTCATGTACCTGGGAGTGGCAGAGGTGTACCTGGGGTATCAGAGGTGTACCTGGGATTGTCAGTGGTGTATCCGGAGTGTCAGAGGTGTACCTGGGAGTGTCAGTGGTAGGTATCGAAGGTGTAACTGGAGTGTCAGAAGTGTACCTGGGAGTGTCAAGAGTGTACCTGGGAGTGTCATTCCTGTACCTGGGAGTGTCAGAGGTGTACCTGGAAGTGTCAGGGCTGGAAGTGTCAGAGGTGTACCTGGGAGTGACAGCGGTGTACCTGGGAGTGTCAGTGGTGTACCTTGGAGTGACAGAGGTGTACCTGGGAGTGTCGGAGGTGTACCAGGGAGTGTCAAGGGTGTAACTGGGAGTGTCAGGGGTGTATGTGGGAGTGTCAGAGGTGCACTTGGGAGTGTCTGAGGTGTAACTGCGAGTGTCTGAGGTGTACCTGGGAGTGTCAGAGGTATACCTGGGAGTGTCAGAGGAGTTCCTGGGACATCCAGAGGAGTACCTGGGAGTGTCAGAGGTGTACCTGGGAGTGTCAGGGGTGTACCTGGGAGTGTCAGAGGTGTCCCTGGGAGTGTCAGAGGTGTACCTGGGAGTGTCTGAGGTGTACCTGGGAGTGTATGAGGTGTACCTGGGAGTGCCAGATGTGTACCAGGGAGTGTCAGAGGTGTACCTGGGAATGTCAGAGGTGTGCCTGAAAGTGTCAGAGGTGTACCTGGAAGTGTCAGAGGTGTATCTGGGAGTGTTTGAGGTGTACCTGGGGGTGTCAGAGGTGTACCTGGGAGTGTCAGAGGTGTACCTGGGAGTGTCAGAGGTGTACCTGGGAGTGTCATAGGTGTACCTGGGAGTGTCAGAGGTGTACCTGGGAGCATCAGAGGTGTACCTGGGATTGTCAGAGTTTACCTGAGTGTCAGAGGTGTGACCTGGGAGTGTCAGGGGTGTAACTGGGAGTGTCGGAGGTGTAACTGGGAGGTCAAATGTGTACCTGGGAGTGTCAGGTACCTGGGAGTGTCACCGGTGTACCTGGGAGTGTCAGGGGTGTACCTGGGAGTGTCGGGGGGTACCTGGAAGTGCTGGGGTGTAACTGGAGTCGGAGGTGTAACTGGGAGAGTCGGAGGTGTAACTGGGAGTCTCTGAGCGTACCTGGGAGGGTCAGGTACCTGGGATTGTCAGAGGTACCTGGCAGTGTCAGAGGTATACCTGGGAGTGTTTGAGGTGTACCTGGGAGTGTCGGAGGTGTACCTGGGAATGTCAGAGGTGTACCTGGGAGTGTCAGAGGTGTACCTGGAGATGTCAGTGGCGTACCTGGGAGGCTGGTTCATGTACCTGGGAGTGTTAGAGGTGTACCTGGAAGTGTCAGGCTGGAAGTGTCAGAGGTGTACCTGGGAGGACAGCGGTGTACCTGGGAGTGCTCAGAGGTGTACCTGGGAGTGTCAGAGGTGTACTGGGAGTGTCGGAGGTGTACCTGGGAGTGTCAGGGGTGTACTTGGGAGTGTTCAAGGTGTACCTGGGAGTGTCAGAGGTGTACCTGGGAGTGTCAGAGGAGCACTGGGAGCATCAGAGGAGTACCTGGGTGTGTCAGAGGTGTACCTGGGAGTGACAGCGGTGTACCTGGGAGTGTCAGAGGTGTAACTGGGAGAGTCGGAGGTGTACCTGGGAGTGTCAGAGGTGTACCTGGGAGTGTCAGAGGTGTACCTGGGAGGCCAGAGGTGTACCTGGGAGCATGAGAGGAGTACCTGGGAGTGTCAGAGATGTACCTGGGAGTGTCAGAGGTGTACCTGGGAGTGTCAGAGGTGTACCTGGGAGTGTCAGTGAGGTACCTGGGAGTGTCATTGGTGTACCTGGGAGGTCAGAGGTGTACCTGGAAGTGTCTGAGGTGTACTTGGGAGTGTCAGAGGTACCTGGGAGTGTCAGAGGTGTACCTGGGAGTGTTGGGGTTTGTACCTGGGAGTGCTGGGGGTGTACCTGGGAGTGTCAGTGGTGTACCTGGGAGTGTCAGAGGAGTACCTGGGAGCATGAGAGGAGTACCTGGGAGGTCGAGAGATGTGCCTGGGAGTGTCAGAGGTGTACCTGGGAGTGTCGAGAGGTACCTGGGAGTGTCAGTGGTGTACCTGGGAGGTCATTGGTACCTGGGAGTGTCAGAGGATGACCTGGGAGTGTCTGGAGGTACCTGGGAGTGTCAGAGGTGCACCTGGGAGTGTCAGTGGTGTACCTGGAGTGTCATTGGTGTACCTGGGAGTGTCAGAGGTGTACCTGGAAGTGTCTGAGGTGTACTTGGGAGTGTCAGAGGTACCTGGGAGTGTCAGAGGTACCTGGGAGTGGCAGTTTGTACCTGGGAGTGTCAGGGTGTACCTGGGAGTGTCAGTGGTGTACCTGGGAGTGTCAGAGAGGAGTACCTGGGAGCATGAGAGAGGAGTACCTGGGAGTGTCAGAGATGTACCTGGGAGTGTCAGAGGTGTACCTGGGAGTGTCAGAGGTGTACCTGGGAGGCTGGGGAGGTACCGGGAGCTCATGTGTACCTGGGAGTGTCAGAGGTGTACCTGGGAGTGTCTGAGGTACTTGGGAGTGCCGAGGTGTACCTGGGAGTGTCAGAGGTGTACCTGGGAGGTCAGAGGTGTACCTGGGAGGTCAAGTGGAGTACCTGGAGGTCAGAGGTGTACCTGGGAGTGTCAGGAGGTGTACCTGGGAGTGTCAGAGGTGTACCTGGGAGTGTCTGAGGTGTACCTGGGAGTGTCAGAGGTGTGCCTGGGAGTGCTGGGAGGTGCACTTGGGAGTGTCAGGGGTGCACCGAGTGTCTGAGATGTACCTGGGAGCTCTGAGGTGTACCTGGGAGTCTGGGGTGTACCTGGGAGTGGCTGAGGTACCTGGGAGTGTCAGAGGTGTACCTGGAGATGTGACATAGGTGTACCTGGGAGGTCAGGAGGTACCTGGGAGTGTCAGAGGAGGTACCTGGGAGCATCAGGAGAGTACTGGAGTGTCACGGTGTAACTGGGAGGTCGGAGGTGTAACTGGTGTGTCAAAAGTGTACCTGGGAGTGTCAGAGGTGTACCTGGGAGTGTCAGGAGGTGTACCTGGGAGTGTCAGGAGGTGTACCTGGGAGTGTCAAGTGGTGTACCTGAGTGTCAGGAGGTACCTGGGAGTATCAGAGGTGTACCTGGGATTGTCAGAGGTTTACCTGGGAGGTCGAGAGGTGTACCTGGGAGTGTCAGGTGTAACTGGGAGGTCGGAGGTGTAACTGGAGTGTCAAATGTGTACCTGGGAGTTCAGAGGTGTACCTGGGAGTGTCACTGGTGTACCTGGGAGTGTCAGGGGTGTACCTGGGAGTGTCAGGGGGTACCTGGGAAGTCAGGGGTGTAACTGGGAGTGGAGGTGTAACTGGGAGCATGGGAGGTGTAACTGGGAGTCTCTGAGGCGTACCTGGGAGGTCAGAGGCACCGGATTGTCAGAGGTGTACCTGGCAGTGTCAGAGGTATACCTGGGAGTGTTTGAGGTACCTGGGAGTGTCGGAGGTGTACCTGGGAATGTCAGAGGTGTACCTGGGAGCAGAGGTG
The DNA here is from genome assembly GCF_018991925.1 of Homarus americanus. NCBI lineage: Eukaryota > Metazoa > Arthropoda > Malacostraca > Decapoda > Nephropidae > Homarus > Homarus americanus. The sequence continues at coordinate 13,861 of NW_024748997.1, forward strand.
TACCTGGGAGATGTCAGTGGCGTACCTGGGAGTGTCTGGTCATGTACCTGGGAGTGTCAGAGGTGTACCTGGAAGTGTCAGGGCTGGAAGTGTCAGAGGTGACCTGGGAGGACAGCGGTGTACCTGGGAGTGTCGGAGGTGTACCTGGGAATGTCATAGTGTACCTGGGAGTGTCGGAGGTGTACCTGGGAGATGCCGGTGGGTACCTGGGAGTGTCATTCATGTACCTGGGAGTGGCAGAGGTACCTGGGAGTATCAGAGGTGTACCTGGGATTGGTTGGGGTGGGTGTATCCTGGGAGTGTCAGAGGTGTACCTGGGAGGTCAGGTGTAACTGGGAGTGTCGAAGGTGTAACTGGGAGGTCAGAAGTGTACCTGGGAGTGTCAGAGGTGTACCTGGGAGTGTCATTCTGTACCTGGGAGTGCTGAGGGGTGTACCTGGAAGTGCGGGCTGGAAGGTCAGAGGTACCTGGGAGTGACAGCGGTGTACCTGGGAGTGCTGAGTGGTGTACCTTGGAGTGACAGAGGTGTACCTGGGAGTGTCGGAGGTGTACCAGGAGTGTCAAGGTGTAACTGGGAGGTCAGGGGTGTATGTGGGAGTGTCAGAGGTGCACTTGGGAGTGTCTGAGGTGTAACTGGGAGTGTCTGAGGTGTACCTGGGAGTGTCAGAGGTATACCTGGGAGCAAGAGGAGTTCCTGGGACATCAGAGGAGTACCTGGGAGTGTTGGGAGGTACCTGGGAGTGTCAGGGGTGTACCTGGGAGTGTCAGAGGTGTCCCTGGGAGGTCAGGAGGTACCTGGGAGTGTCTAGAGGTGTACCTGGGAGCAGAGTGAGGTGTACCTGGGAGTGCCAGATGTGTACCAGGGAGTGTCAGAGGTGTACCTGGGAATGTCAGAGGGTGTACCTGAAAGTGTCAGAGGTGTACCTGGAAGTGTCAGAGGTGTATCTGGGAGTGTTTGAGGTGCCTGGGAGTGTCAGAGGTGTACCTGGGAGTGTCAGAGGTGTACCTGGGAGTGTCAGAGGTGTACCTGGGAGTGTCATAGGTGTACCTGGGAGTGTCAGAGGTGTACCTGGGAGTATCAGAGGTGTACCTGGGATTGTCAGAGGTTTACCTGGGAGTGTCAGAGGTGTACCTGGGAGTGTCAGGGGTGTAACTGGGAGTGTCGGAGGTGTAACTGGGAGCACAAATGTACCTGGAGTGTCAGAGGTGTACCTGGGAGTGTCACCGGTGTACCTGGGAGTGTCAGGGTGTACCTGGGAGTGTCAGGGGGTACCTGGAAGTGTCAGGGGTGTAACTGGGAGTGTCGGAGGTGTAACTGGGAGTGTCGGAGGTGTAACTGGGAGCCCTGGAGGCGTACCTGGGAGGGTCAGAGGTGTACCTGGGATTGTCAGAGGTACCTGGCAGTGTCAGAGGTATACCTGGGAGGTTTGAGGTGTACCTGGGAGGCGGAGGTACCTGGGAATGTCAGAGGTGTACCTGGGAGTGTCAGAGGTGTACCTGGGAGATGTCTGTGGCGTACCTGGGAGTGTCATTCATGTACCTGGGAGTGTCAGAGGTGTACCTGGAAGTGTCAGGCTGGAAGTTGGGAGGTGTACCTGGGAGTGACAGCAGGTACCTGGGAGTGTCAGAGGTGTACCTGGGAGGTCAGAGGTGTAACTGGAGTGTCGGAGGTGTACCTGGGAGGTCAGGGGTGTACTTGGGAGTGTCCCAGGTACCTGGGAGTGTCAGAGGTGTACCTGGGAGTGTCAGAGGAGTACCTGGAGCACTGGGAGGAGTACCTGGTGAAGTCAGGAGGTACCTGGGAGTGACAGCGGTGTACCTGGGAGTGTCAGAGGTACCTGGGAGAGTCGGAGGTGTACCTGGGAGGTCAGAGGTGTACCTGGGAGTGTCAGAGGTACCTGGGAGCATGAGAGGAGTACCTGGGAGGTCAGAGATGTACCTGGGAGGTCAGAGGTGTACCTGGGAGGTCAGGAGGTGTACCTGGAGTGTTGGGTGGTGTACCTGGGAGTGTCAGAGGTGTACCTGAGATGTCAGAGGTGTACCTGGGAGTGTCAGAGGTGTACCTGGGAGTGTCAGAGGAGCACCTGAGCATCAGAGGTGTACCTGGGAGTGTCACGGGTGTAACTGGGAGTGTCGGAGGTGTAACTGGGAGTGTCAAAAGTGTACCTGGGAGTGTCAGAGGTGTACCTGGGAGTGTCATGGTGTACCTGGGAGTGTCAGGGGTGTACCTGGGAGTGTCAGGGGGTACCTGGAAGTGTCAGGGGTAACAGGAGTGTCGGAGGTGTAACTGGAGTATGGAGGTGTACCTGGGAGTGTCTGAGGTACCTGGGAGTGTCAGGAGGTGTACCTGGGAGTGTCAGAGAGGTACCTGGTGTCAGAGGTGTACCTGGGAGTGCTTGAGGTGTACCTGGAGTGTGGGAGGTGTACCTGGGAATGTCAGAGGTGCACCTGGGAGTGTCAGAGGTGTACCTGGAAGATGCTGGGTGGTGTACCTGGGAGTGCTGGGTCATGTGCCTGGAAGGAGGTACCTGGAAGTGTCAGGGCTGGAAGTGCCAGAGGTGTACCTGGGAGTGACTGAGGTGCCTGGGAGGGTCAGAGGGGTACCTGGGAGTGTCAGAGGTGTAACTGGGAGATGTCAGTGGTGTAACTGGGAGCAAGGTTCATGTACCTGGGAGTGTCGGAGGTGTACCTGGGAATGTCAGAGGTGTACCTGGGAGGTCAGAGGTGTACCTGGGAGATGTCAGTGGTGTACCTGGGAGTGTTGGTCATGTACCTGGGAGGCAGAGGTGTACCTGGGAGTATCAGAGGTGACCTGGGATTGCAGTGGTGTACCTGGGAGGCTGAGGTGTACCTGGGAGTGTCAGGGGGTGTAACTGGAGGTCGAAGGTGTAACTGGGAGTGTCAGAGTGTACCTGGGAGTGTCAGAGGTGTACCTGGGAGTGTCATTCCTGTACCTGGGAGTGTCAGAGGTGTACCTGGAAGTGTCAAGGCTGGAAGTGTCAGAGGTGTACCTGGGAGTGACAGCGTGTACCTGGGAGTGTCAGTGGTGTACCTGGAGTGACAGAGGTGTACCTGGGAGGTCGGAGGTACCAGGGAGTGTCAAGGGTGTAACTGGGAGGTCAGGGGTGTACGTGGGAGGTCAGAGGTGTACTTGAGAGTGTCTGAGGTGTAACTGGGAGGATCTGAGGTGTACCTGGGAGTGTCAGAGGTACCTGGGAGTGTCAGGGGAGTTCTGGGAGCATCAAATGAGTACCTGGGAGTGTCAGAGGTGTGCCTGGAGTGTCAGAGGTGTACCTGGGAGATCTCAGTGGTGTACCTGGGAGTGTCATTTGTACCTGGGAGTGTCAGAGGTGTACCTGGGAGTATCAGAGGTGCACCTGGGATTGTCAGTGGTGTACCTGGGAGTGTCACAGGTGTACCTGGGAGTGTCAGGGGGTGTAACTGGGAGTGTCGAAGGTGTAACTGGGAGTGTCAGAAGTGTACCTGGGAGTGTCAGAGGTGTACCTGGGAGTGTCATTCCTGTACCTGGGAATGTCAGAGGTGTACCAAGTGTCAGCTGGAAGTGTCAGAGGTACCTGGGAGGACAGCGGTGTACCTGGGAGAGTGCAGTGGTGTACCTGGGAGTGACAGAGGTACCTGGAGTGTCGGATGTACCAGGGAGTCTGGGTAACTGAATGTCAGGGGTGTATGTTGGAGGTCAAAGGTGTACTTGGGAGTGTCTGAGGTGTACTGGAGGTGTCTGAGGTGTACCTGGGAGTGTCAGAGGTGTACCTGGGAGTGCAGGGAGTTCCTGGGAGCACAGGGGAGTACCTGGAGTGTCAGAGGTGTACCTGGGAGTGTCTGAGGTGTACCTGGGAGGAAGTGAGGTGTACCTGGAGGTCAGATGTACCAGGGAGTGTCAGAGGTGTACCTGGGAGGCTCAGAGGTGTACCTGGAAAGTGTCAGAGGTATACCTGGAAGTGCAGAGGTGTTCTGGGAGAGCTGAGGTGTACCTGGGAGTGTCAGAGGTGTACCTGGGAGTGTCAGAGGTGTACCTGGGAGGCTGCAGAGGTGTACCTGGGAGGTCAAGGTGTACTGGGAGGTGCAGAGGTGCATGGGAGTATCAGAGGTGTACCTGGGATTGTCAGAGGTTTACCTGGGAGTGTCAGAAGTGTACCTGGAAGTGTCAGGGGTGTAACTGGGAGGTCGGAGGTGTAACTGGGAGGTCAAAGTGAACCTGGGAGTGTCAGAGGTGTACCTGGGAGTGTCACTGGTGTACCTGGGAGTGTCAGGGGTGTACCTGGGCGTGCCAGGGGGTACCGGAAGTGTCAGGTAACTGGGAGTGCTCGGAGGTGTAACTGGAGTGTCGGAGGTGAACTGGTAGTCCTGAGGCGTACTGGGAGGGTCAGAGATGTACCTGGGATTGTCAGAGGTGTACCTGGCAGTGTCAGAGGTGCTACCTGGGAGGTTTGAGGTGTACCTGGGAGTGTCGGAGGTGTTCTTGAATGTCAGAGGTGTACCTGGGAGTGTCAGAGGTGTACCTGGGAATGTCAGTGGTGTACTGGGAGTGCTGTCTGTACCTGGGAGGTTAGAGGTGTACATGGAAGGTCAGGCTGGAAGTGCAGAGGTGTACCTGGGAGAAGGTACCTGGGAGGTCAGAGGTGTACCTGGGAGTGTCAGAGGTGTAACTGGGAGTGTCGGAGGTGTACGTGGGAGTGTCAGGGGTGTACTTGGGAGTGTCTGAGGTGTACCTGGGAGTGTCACAGGTACCTGGGAGGTCAGAAGAGTACCTGGGAGCATCAGAGATACCTGAGTGTGTCAGAGGTACCTGGGAGTGACAGCGGTGTACCTGGGAGGCCGGAGGTGTACCTGGGAGTGTCAGAGGTGTACCTGGAGTATCAGAGGTGTACCTGGGATTGTCAGAGGTTTACCTGGGAGTGTCAGAGGTACCTGAAAGTGTCAGAGGTGTACCTGGAAGTGCAGAGGTGTATCTGGGAGTGTTTGAGGTACCTGGGAGTGCCGAGGTACTGGAGTGTCAGAGGCACCTGGGAGTGCTCAGAGGTGTACCTGGGAGTGCTGTGGTGTACCTGGGAGCACTGGGAGGTACCTGGGAGTATCAGAGGTGTACCTGGGATTGTCAGAGGTTTACCTGGGAGTGTCAGAGGTACCTGGGAGTGTCAGGGGTGTAACGGGAGTGTCGGAGGTGTAACTGGGAGAGTCAAATGTACCTGGGAGTGTCAGAGGTGTATTTGAGCACATTCTGTACCTGGGAATGTCAGAGGTGTACCTGGAAGTGTCAGGGGTTGAAGTGTCAGGAGGTACCTGGGAGGACAGCGGTACCTGGGAGTGTGGGTGGTGTACCTGGGAGTGACAGAGGTGTACCTGGGAGTGTCGGAGGTGTACCAGGAGTGTCCGGGTGTAACTGGGAAAGTCAGGGGTGTATGTTGGAGTGTCAAAGGTGTACTTGGGGGTGTCTGAGGTGTAACTGGAGGTGTCTGAGGTGTACCTGGGAGGTCAGAGGCACCTGGAGGTCAGGGGAGTTCCTGGGACATCAAAGGAGTACCTGGGAGGCAGAGGTGTACCTGGGAGTGTCTGAGGTACCTGGGAGGGTAGTGAGGTGTACCTGGGAGGTCAGATGTGTACCAGGGAGGTCAGAGGTGTACCTGGGAGGTCAGAGGTGTACCTGAAAGTGCTCGGAGGATACCTGGAAGTGTCAGAGGTGTATCTGGGAGTGTTTGAGGTACCTGGAGGCCAAGGTGTACCTGGGAGTGTCAGAGGTACCTGGGAGTGTCAGAGGTGTACCTGGGAGTGTCAGTGGTGTACCTGGGAGGCTGGAGGTGTACGTGGGAGCATCAGAGGTACCTGGGATTGTCAGAGGTTTACCTGGGAGGTCAGAAGGTACCTGGAACAGGTGTAATGGGAGTGTCGGAGGTAACTGGTGTCAAAAGTGAACCTGGGAGGTCAGAGGTACCTGGGAGTCACTGTGTACCTGGGAGGTCAGGGGTGTACCTGGCGTGTCAGGGGTACCTGGAAGTGTTGGGGTGTAACTGGGAGTGCCGGAGGTGTAACTGGGAGTGCGGAGGTGTAACTGGTAGTCTCTGGAGGCGTACCTGGGAGGGCCAGATGTACCTGGGATTGTCAGAGGTACTGGCAGTGTCAGAGGTATACCTGGGAGTGTTTGAGGTACCTGGAGAAGCGGAGGTACTTTGAATGTCGGAGGTACCTGGGAGGCAGAGGTACCTGGGAATGTCAGTAGGTACCTGGGAGGTTGGTTCATGTACCTGGGAGTGTTAGAGGTGTACATGGAAGTGTCAGGCTGGAAGTGTCAGAGGTGTACCTGGGAGGACAGCACCTGGGAGGTCAGAGGTGTACCTGGGAGGTCAGAGGTAACTGGGAGCACGGAGGCATGTGGGAGTGCTGGGGTGTACTGGGAGTGTCTGAGGTACCTGGAGTGTCACAGGTGTACCTGGGAGTGTCAGAAGAGTACCTGGGACATCAGAGGAGTACCTGAGTGTCAGAGTACCTGGGAGGACAGCGGTGTACCTGGGAGGTCAGAGGTGTACCTGGGAGTGTCAGAGGCACTGGGAGTATCAGAGGTGTACCTGGGATTGTCAGAGGTTTACCTGGGAGTGTCAGAGGTGTACCTGAAAGTGTCAGAGGTGTACCTGGAAGTGCTGGGAGGTGTATCTGGGAGGCTTGAGGTACCTGGGAGCGTCAGAGGTGCCTGGGAGTGTCAGAGGTGCACCTGGGAGTGCAGAGGTGTACCTGGGAGTGTTGGGTGTACCTGGGAGGTCAGAGGTGTACCTGGGAGTATCAGAGGTGTACCTGGGATTGTCAGAGGTTTACCTGGGAGTGTCAGAGGTGTACCTGGGAGTGTCAGGGGTGAACTGGGAGTGTCGAGGTAACTGGGAGAGTCAATGTACCTGGGAGTGTCAGAGGTGTACCTGGGAGTGTCACCGGTGTACCTTGAGTGTCAGAGGTGTACCTGGGAGTGTCAGGGGGTACCTGGAAGTGTCAGGGTTGTAACTGGGAGGTCGGAGGTGTAACTGGGAGTGTGGAGGTGAAACTGGGAGTCCCTGAGGCGTACTGGGAGGGTCAGAGGTGTACCTGGGATTGCGTGTACCTGGCAGGTCAGAGGTATACCTGGGAGGTTTGAGGTGCACCTCGGAGTGTCGGAGGTGTACCTGGGAATGTCAGAGGTGTACCTGGGAGTGTCAGAGGTGTACCTGGGAGATGTCAGGCACCTGGGAGTGGTAGAGGTGTACCTGGGAGGGTAAAGGTGTACCTGGAAGTGTTGAAGGGAAGTGTGGGTACCTGGGAGTGACAGCGGTGTACCTGGGAGGTCAGAGGTGTACCTGGGAGGTCAGAGGTAACTGGGAGGTCGGAGGTGTACCTGGGAGTGTCAGGTGGTGTACTGGGAGTGTCTGAGGTGTACCTGGGAGTGTAAGAGGTGTACCTGGGAGTGTCAGAGGAGTACCTGGGAGCATCAGAGGATTACCTGGTGTGTCAGAGGTGTACCTGGGAGGACAGGGTACCTGGGAGCATCAAAGGAGTACCTGGGAGTGTCAGAGATGTACCTGGGAGATGTCAGGAGGTACCTGGGAGTGTCATTCATGTACCTGGGAGTGTCTGGAGGTGTACCTGGAAGTGTCAGGGCTGGAAGTGTCAGAGGTACCTGGGAGTGACAGCGGTGTTCCTGGGAGTGTCAGAGGGTACCTGGGAGGTGAGAGGTGTAACTGGGAGATGTCAGTGGTGTAACTGAGCTATTCATGTACCTGGGAGTGTCAGAGGTGTACCTGGGAGTATCAGAGGTACCTGGGATTGTTGCAGTTACCTGGGAGTGTTGCTGGTACCTGGGAGTGTCAGAGGTACCTGGGAGGCTGAGAGGTACCTGGGAGTCAGAGGAGTACCTGGGAGCATGAGAGGAGTACCTGGGAGGTCAGAGATACCTGGGAGTGTCAGAGGTGTACCTGGGAGTGTCAGAGGTACCTGGGAGTGTCAGTGGTGTGCACCTGGGAGCGGTCATTGGTGTACCTGGGAGGTCAGAGGTGTACCTGGGAGTGTCTGAGGTGTACTTGAAGGTCAGAGGTACCTGGGAGGTCAGAGGTGTACCTGGGAGTTCAGGGTGTACCTGGAAGGTCATGGGTGTACCTGGGAGTGTCAGAGGTACCTGGGTGTCATCAGAGGCATACCTGGATTGACAGAGGTTTACCTGGGAGGTCAGAGGTGTACCTGGGAGGTCAGAGGTGTACCTGGGAGTGTCTGAGGTGTACCTGGGAGTGTCAGTGCCTGGGAGTGTCAGAGGTGCACTTGGGAGTATCAGGGGTGCACCTGCGAGTGTCTGAGATGTACCTGGAGTTCTGAGGTGTACCTGGGAGTGTCTGGGTGTACCTGGGAGTGTCTGAGGTAACCTGGGAGGTTGGTGAGGTGTGAGATGTGACATAGGTGTACCTGGGAGGTTCAGAGGTGTACCTGGGAGAGCCAGAGGAGTACCTGAGCATCAGAGGAGTACCTGGGAGTGTCAGGGGTGTAACTGGGAGTGCCGGAGGTGTAACTGGGAGTGCAAGTGTACCTGGGAGTGTCAGAGGTACCTGGGAGTTTCAGCGGTGTACCTGGGAGTGTCAGGGGTGTACCTGGGAGTGTCAGGGGGTACCTGGAAGTGTCAGGGGTGTAACTGGGAGTGTCGGAGGTGTAACTGAGTGTCGGAGGTGTAACTGGGAGTGTCTGAGGTGTACCTGGGAGTGTCAGAGGTGTACCTGAGAGTGTCAGAGGTGTACCTGGCAGTGTCAGATGTATACCTGGGAGTGTTTGAGGTGTACCTGGGAGTGTGGTAGGTGTACCTGGGAATGTCAGAGGTGTACCTGGGAGTGTCAGAGGTGTACCTGGGAGATGTCAGTGGTGTACCTGGGAGTGTCATTCATGTACCTGGGAGTGTCAGAGGTGTACCTGGAAGTGTCAGGGCTGGAAGTGTCAGAGGTGTACCTGGGAGTGACAGCGGTGTTCCTGGGAGTGTCAGAGGGGTACCTGGGAGTGTCAGAGGTGTAACTGGGAGATGTTGGGTGTGTAACTGAGAGTGTCATTCATGTACCTGGGAGGTCGGAGGTGTACCTGGGAATGTCAGAGGTGTACCTGCGAGTGTCAGAGGTGTACCAGGAGATGTCAGTGGTGTACCTGGGAGTGTCATTCATGTACCTGGGAGTGTCAGAGGTGTACCTTGGAGTATCAGAGGTGTACCTGGGATCAGTGGGGTGGTGTACCTGGGAGTGTCAGAGGTGTACCTGGGAGTGTCAGGGGGTGTAACTGGGAGTGTCAGAGGAGTTCTGGGAGCATCAATGGAGTACCTGGAGTGTCAGAGGTACCTGGGAGTGTCAGAGGTGTACCTGGGAGGTCCTCAGTGGTGTACCTGGGAGTGCTGGGTCTGTACCTGGGAGGTCAGAGGTGTACCTGGGAGTATCAGAGGTGCACCTGGGATTGTAGGTGGTGTAACGGGAGTGTCACAGGTGTACCTGGGAGTGTCAAGGGGTGTAACTGGGAGTGCTGGGTGGTCTGGGAGTGTCAGAAGTGTACCTGGGAGTGTCAGAGGTGTGCCTGGGAGGTTGGCTCCTGTACCTGGGAGGTCAGAGGTGTGGGCCTGAAAGTGTCAGAGGTGTACCTGGAGTGACACGGTGTACCTGGGAGTGTCAGTGGTGTACCTGGGAGTGACAGATGTAATGCTACAAAATATTCACAAGAAGAAGATTACATATAGGTAGAATATTGATAGTATAAGAGTATAAAGAGAGGAAGACTTTTGTAGCGTGGCAGTAATAGTTATTTACTTATCGTACACTGGTCGTGTTCTACACGTCAATACACATCTATTACGTTCTTAAAGGCGACTTCTCAAACACTGCTTGTTACAACTCTTATTAATCACGAACATGACATGGACACATTAATAACACCTTCTATTGAAGTTACTAGGACATTATATTTACACTAGGACATCATATTACGTTACTAGACACTTGATTCTGACACGAACATGAAATGAATACATTTCTCACGTGAGGTAACTCATCCATGGAAAGCTCTGACAAACACCACGTGACCTAGGGGAGGCCTAGCAGGTAGTCCTGGGTTGTCTCTATGGGAGACTGTTTAGCTGCGCCGGAGGGAAGTCTCGGTCCTGACCGGAGGCGACTTGCCTCCGGCCCTTGACTTCTCTCGAGCAGGCCTGGTGGTGTAGTAGCTGGCCACCTTGTTACAAGACAACCTCTCTCTGCGAAAACGTCGAGGAGGACCAGGACGTCCTATATATTGGGATGCGAGCCGTCAGGTTCAGCTGGCCGGGGCGGCGAAGGGTCTCTTACATTTGACCTCGCAAATGTGAGGTCATGTCTGACCTTTTCAGAACTATTGGGAAAGTCATCAGTGGGGCCGTATATTGGGAGAGCAACCGAGAGTTCCTCACTTGACCTCTCAAACGTCGGGTCAGACTGAGTTTTGAGATGTAAGGAGAAGTCATCAGGTGGGGCCGTGTGACACGAGAGACCCTGGTTGATTTGTGGCCCTTGAGTTGGGCTCTAAGGGTTACATTTGACCTAATTGTGAGGTCAGGTCCGGCCTTTGTTCAGAGAGTAGGTTATTGCATATTGGAAGAGGGTCGGCTGGTGCCTTCACATTTTTGTTGGGGCCACATGTCACATGGGAGGGAGCTAGGCATTTACAATCCGGTCAACCGCAGAGTTACCCTATACTTTCTGACCCGGCTAATGTCGGGTCAAGTCTGGCTTTCTCGCGATGCAAGCTGTGGTCTGACAAACCCCTCACTACACAGAGGTGTACCTGGGAAAGCCGGAGGTGTACCAGGAGGTCTGTAACTGGGAAATGTGTTAGGTATTGGAGTGTCAGAGGTGTACTTGGGAGTGTCTGAGGTGTAACTGGGAGTGTCTGAGGTGTACCTGGGAGTGTCAGAGGTGCCTGGGGAGCAAGTCAGAGGAGTTCCTGGGAGCATCAAAGGAGTACTCGAAGGTTCGGAGGTGTACCTGGGAGTGTCTGAGGTGTACCTGGGAGTGTAAGGAGGTGTACCTGGGAGTGTCAGATGTACCAGGGAGTGTCAGGTACCTGGGAGTGTCAGGAGGTGTACCTGAAAGTGTCAGAGGTGTACCTGGAAGTGTCAGAGGTGTATCTGGGAGTGTTTGAGGTGTACCGGGAGTGTCAGAGGTGTACCTGGGAGTGTCAGGAGGTACCTGGGAGGTCAGAGGTGTACCTGGGAGTGTCATGGGTGTACCTGGGAGGTCAGAGGTGTACCTGGGAGGTCGAGGTGTACCTGGGAGTGTCTGAGGTACCTGGGAGGTATGAGGTGTACCTGGGAGTGGTCAGATGTGTACCAGGGAGGTCAGAGGTACCTGGGAGTGTCAGAGGTGTACCTGGAAAGTGTCGGAGGTGTACCGAAGTGTCAGAGGTGTATCTGGGAGTGCTTGAGGTATACCTGGGAGTGTTTGAGGTACCTGGGAGTGTCGGAGGTGTACCTGGAATGTCAGAGGTGTACCTGGGAGGTCAGAGGTGTACCTGGGAGATGTCAGTGGTGTACCTGGGAGGTTATTCATGTACCTGGGAGGTAGAGGTACCTGGAAGTGTCAGGGCTGGAAGTGTCAGAGGTGTACCTGGGAGTGACAGCGGGTACCTGGGAGTGTCAGAGGTGTACCTGGGAGGTCAGAGGTGTAACTGGGAGTGTCGGAGGTGCACGGGAGTGTCAGGGTACTTGGAGTGTCTGAGGTGTACCTGGGAGGCCGAGGAGTACCTGGGAGCATCAGAGAGTACCTGAGTGTGTCAGAGGTGTACCTGGGAGGACAGCGGTGTACCTGGGAGTGTCAGAGGTGTACCTGGGAGTGTCAGAGGTGTACCTCGGAGGTTCAGGGTGTAACTGGGAGTGTCGGAGGTGTAACTGGGAGTGTCAAAAGTGTACCTGGGAGGCCGAGGTGTACCTGGGAGTGTCAGTGGTGTACCTGGGAGGTCAGGGGTGTACCTGGGAGTGTCAGGGGTACCTGAAGTGTCAGGGGTGTAACTAGGAGTGTCGGAGGTGTACCTGGGAGCACAGAGGTGTACCTGAGAGTGTCATGGGTGTACCTGGGAGTGCTGGGAGGTACCTGGGAGATGTCAGTGGTGTACCTGGGAGTGTCATGTACCTGGGAGTGTTAGAGGTGTACCTGGAAGTGTCAGGCTGGATGTCAGAGGTGTACCTGGAGGACAGCGGTGTACCTGGGAGGTCAGAGGTGTACCTGGGAGGTCAGAGGTGTAACTGGGAGGTCGGAGGTGCACTGGGAGGTCAGGGGTGTACTTGGGAGTGTCTGAGGTGTACCTGGGAGTGTCAGGGGTGTACCTGGGAGGTCAGAGGAGTACGGGAGCATCAGAGGAGTACCTGGGTGTGTCAGAGGTACCTGGGAGGACAGGTGTACCTGGGAGTGTCAGAGGTGTACCTGGGAGTGTCAGAGGTGTAACTGGAGTGTCGGAGGTGTACCTGGGAGTGTCAGAGGAGTACCTGGGAGCATGAGAGGAGACCTGGGAGTGTCTGAGGTGTACCTGGGAGGTTGCTTGTACCTGGGAGGTTCAGAGGTGTACCTGGGAGGTCAGAGGTGTACCTGGGAGGTCAGAGGAGTACCTGGGAGCATGAGAGGAGTACCTGGGAGTGTCAGAGATGTACCTGGAGTGGCAGAGGTACCTGGGAGGTCAGAGGTACCTGGGAGGTCAGGGGTGGTGTACCTGGGAGTGTCATTGGTACCTGGGAGGTCAGAGGTGTACCTGGGAGTGTCTGAGGTGTACTTGGGAGTGTCAGAGGTGTACCTGGGAGTGTCAGAGGTACCTGGGAGTGTCAGAGGTACCTGGGAGTGTCACGGTGTACCTGGGAGTGTCACAGGTGTACCTGGGAGATCAGAGGTGTACCTGATTGTCAGAGGTTTACCTGGGAGGTCAGAGGTGTACCTGGGAGTGTCAGGGGTGTAACTGGGAGTGTCGGAGGTGTAACTGGGAGTGTCAAAAGTGTACCTGGGAGTGTCGAGGTGTACCTGGGAGTGTCAGTGGTGTACCTGGGAGTGCTGGGGTGTACCTGGGAGGTCAGGGGGTACCTGGAAGTGTCAGGGGGTGTAACTGGGAGTGTCGGAGGTGTACCTGGGATTGTCAGGATGTACCTGAGAGTGTCGAGGTGTACCTGGGAGGTCAGAGGTGTACCTGGGAGTGTCAGAGGTGTACCTGGGAGTGTCAGGTGTAACTGGGAGTGTTGGAGGTGTAACTGGGAGGACAAAAGGTACCTGGGAGTGTCAGGAGGTGTACCTGGGAGTGTCAGAGGTGTACCTGAGAGTGTCATGGTGTACCAGGGAGTGTCAGAGGTACCTGGGAGTATCAGAGGTGTACCTGGGATTGTCATAGGTTTACCTGGGAGTGTCAGAGGTGTGACCTGGGATGTCAGGTGTAACTGGGAGTGGAGGTGTAACTGGGAGTGTCAAAAGTGTACCTGGGAGTGTCAGAGGTGTACCTGGGAGCTCAATGGTGTACCTAGGGAGTGAAAGGGGTGTACCTGGGAGTTTCAGGGGGTACCTGGAAGTGTCAGGGGTGTAACTGGGAGTGTCATTCCTGTACCTGGGAGTGTCAGAGGTGTACCTGGAAGTTCAGGACTGGAAGTGTCAGAGGGTACCTGGGAGTGACAGCGGTGTACCTGGGAGTGTCAGTGGTGTACCTGGGAGTGTCAGAGGTGTAACTGGGAGTGTCAGGGGTGTACGGGAGTGTCAGAGGTGCACGGGAGTGTCTGAGGTGTAACTGGGAGTGTCTGAGGTGTACCTGGGAGGCTGGCAGAGGTTGAATTGGGAGTGTCAGTGGTGTACCTGGGAGGTCAGAGGTGTACCTGGGAGGTATGAAGGGTACCTGGGCGTGTCAAAGGTGTACCTGGAAGTGTCAGAGGTGTACCTGGGAATGTCTGAGGTGTACCTGGGAGTGTCTGAGGTGTACCTGGGAGTGTCTGAGGTGTACCTGGGAGTGTCAGAGGTGTACCTGGGAGTGTCAAAGGTGTACCTGGAAGTGTCTGCGGTGTACGTGGAAGTGACTGAGGTGTACCTGGGAGTGTCAGAAGTGGACCTGGGAGTGTTAGAGGTGTACCTGGGAGGTGTGAGGAGTGCACCTGGGAGGTGGCTCCTGTACCTGGGAGTGTCAGAGGTGTACCTGGAAGTGTCAGGACTGGAAGTGTCAGAGGTGTACCTGGGAGTGACAGCGGTGTACCTGGGAGTGTCAGTGAGCCTGGGAGTGTCAGAGGTGTAACTGGGAGTGTCAGGGTGTACGTGGGAGTGTCAGAGGTGCACTTGGGAGTGTTCGAGGTGTAATGGGAGTGTCTGAGGTGTACCTGGGAGTGTGAGGTGTACCTGGGATTGTCAGAGGAGAGCCCGACATCAGAGGAGTACCTGGGAGTGTCAGAGGTACCTGGGAGTGTTGAGGGGTGTACCTGGGAGTGTCAAAGGTGTCCCTGGGAGTGTCAGAGGTGTACCTGGGAGTGTCTGAGGTGTACCTGGGAGTGAAGGAGGTGTACCTGGGAAAGTCAGATGTGTACCAGGAGCACAGAGGTGTACCTGGGAGTGTCAGAGGTGTACCTGAGGCAAGAGTGTACCTGGAAGTGTCAGAGGTGTATCTGGGAGTGTTTGAGGTGTACCTGGGAGGCTCAGAGGTGTACCTGGGAGTGTCAGAGGTACCTGGGAGTGTCAGAGGTGTACCTGGTAGTGTCATGGGTGTACCTGGGAGTGTCAGAGGTGTACTAAGTGTCAGAGGTGTACCTGGAAGTGATAGAGGTATCTGGGAGTGTTTGAGGTACCTGGGAGTGTCAGAGGTACCTGAAAGTGTCAGAGGTGTACCTGGGATTGTCAGAGGTTTACCTGGGAGTGTCAGAGGTGTACCTGGAAGTGTCAGGGTGTAACTGGGAGTGTCAGGTGGTGTACCTGGGAGTGTCGGAGGTGTAACTGGGAGTGTCTGAGGTGTAGAGGCTGGGGGAGGTGTACCTGAGAGTGTCAGAGGTGTACCTGGAGTGTCAGATGGATACCTGGGAGTGTTTGAGGTGTACCTGGGAGTGTGGTGTAGGTGTACCTGGAATGTCGGAGGTGTACCTGGGAGTGTCAGAGGTGTACCTGGGATTGTCAGTGGTGTACCTGGGAGTGCTCAGAGGTGTACCTGGGAGGTGGGGGTGTAACTGGGAGGCCGAAGGTAACTGGGAGTGTCAGGAAGTGTACCTGGGAATGTCAGAGGTGTACCTGGGAGTGTCATGCTGTACCTGGGAGTGTCAGAGGTGTACCTGGGAAGTCAGGGCTGAAGTGTCAGAGGTGTACCTGGGAGTGTCAGTGGTGTACCTGGGAGTGACAGAGATGTACCTGGGAGTGTCGGAGGTACCAGGAGTGTCAGAGGTGTACCTGGGAGTGTCAGAGGTGTACCTGGGAGAACCCAGTGGTGTACCTGGGAGGTCAGTCATGTACCTGGGAGTGTCAGAGGTGTACCTGGGAGCATCAGAGGTGCACCTGGGATCAGAGGTGGTACCTGGGAGTGTCAGAGGTGTACCTGGGAGTGTCAAGGGGTGTAACTGGAGTGCCGAAGGTAACTGGGAGTGTCAGGAAGTGTACCTGGGAGTGTCAGGAGGTGACCTGGGAGTGTCAGAGGTGTACCTGGGAGGTTGGCTCCTGTACCTGGGAGCACAGAGGTGTACCTGGAAGTCAGGCTGAAGTGTCAGAGGTGTACTGGGAGGACAGAGGTGTACCTGGAGGTGGTGTACCTGGGAGTGACAGAGGTGTACCTGGGAGTGTCGGAGGTGTACCAGGGAGGTCCGGTAGCAATACGTAACTGAACGAAGGCATCAG
>NW_024748998.1:0-12109 GCF_018991925.1 Homarus americanus
CGGAATGAGTATTCATTCCTTCATTAACCAGTTCTGCTTGGCAACAGTATCACAAAACTTTTAAAGCAATGGACACCATTTGCTTGTATTGCCACAGTATGTGCATTAGCACCCATTCGGGGTTTCCCCTTAAACCAGATTGTACTTTCACATGCATGGCTCAATCCTTCCGGTGTCTGGACTCGGTGGGTGTCAGGTTTCCCATCTTGAATCAATTTAGCCCACAGGCTCCACTCCTCGTGGTGCCCTTCCGTCAATTCCTTAAAGTTTCACCTTTGCAACCATACTTCCCCATAAGGAAGTTGGCATCGTTTATGAATAGAACTAGGGCAGTATCTCATCAACTCTAACTTTCCATCATCCTTGGCAGACACTTGAAAAATAGCTGCGCCAGTGCAGACACCGTGCACCGTTAAGAGTTGTACATTTGCCATTTGGTCTTTTTATGACTAACCATCACAGGTCAAGTCTCAATGAAAGGGTTTGACAGACATAGCCCAATTTGTGGGTTAGGTTTGGCCGGACGGCTTGTTGTTAAGGTTTGGAATTTTTTTGGCATTGTAATTTAACTCTTGGGCAAGAGGCTTATTCGCAGGGAGCATGGAACGGACGGGCAGCCATCCATAGCCCCGTCCGTCCTCCTCCGGTTGCGCGCTCCCGCCCGAGTGTAGTATTTTTGGTGCGGGGGCCGGGATTGTCCTCATTCGCTGCTGCTGGAGTTACCAGAGCAGAGCCCGATACCGCCCAATTCAGTAAATTAGTTTAAAGAGCGCCCCGTTCTCTTTCTCTCCGTTAATGACAAGCATATGACTGGATAAACCAGGTAGCTGCTACTGCTATTGGCGACGCCTAACACGCCAGCCAAAATAGTGAGCAGACCGACAGTAAAAAACGAGAAGACATTGGGCGAGGGACCGCACGTTGGCCTTAGAGAAATAGCAAACCAGATGATCAGATCAAACTGCACCTTCTCTTGCTATCCTCGGCGCTGGCAGCGCCACCGTGTGTGCCAATCTCCTCCCTTATCCGCTCCTCTCCTCTCATCTTTACCCAGCTCCAGCGAGGCAGCCGACATTGGGCGAGGGACCGCACGTTGGCCAATCTCCTCCCTTATCCGCTCCTCTTCTCTTTGCCCCAGCTCCAGCGAGGCAGCCGACATTGGGCGAGGGACCGCACGTTGGCTAATCTCCTCCCTTATCCGCTCCTCTCCTCTCATCTTTACCCAGCTCCAGCGAGGCAGCCGACATTGGGCGAGGGACCGCACGTTGGCCAATCTCCTCCCTTATCCGCTCCTCTTATCTTTGCCCCAGCTCCAGCGAGGCAGAAGACATTGGGCGAGGGACCGCACGTTGGCCAATCTCCTCCCTTATCCTTCTCCTCTCTCTCTTTCTTTCTCACTCTCTCTTACTGTTTGTGGGGACGTGGGCTCATGAGCGCCATCGTCGCCCAATATTGGTTAGGTTGTGTATTTCACGGGTGGGAACCGCCATCGTTGTTAGGTGATGGGGTAACCCAACGTGTGCTTTGACGAGTTTTGGCTGCTAAACTCTCTTTTTAGTATACTCGGCTACCAGACTGCGCCCTGGTCGTGTTGAACCATGAACGTTGTCTATGCACATTTAGGGTAGCAATGAATCTCGGTCAAGAGACGGTTAGGCGCTGCATTGAAGGCCGGCACAGACGCGAAGACGGGGTGATCGACCAACGCGAATCCGCTAAGTTGGGCAGACGGCAAGGCGAAGGGGAGCCCCGTTCCGGACTGAAAGGCCGCAGCATATACTGTGACGGAAACTAGTGGGGTGGCGACGTGTGCGCCGAGAGAGAGAAAGAGTAAATAATGTCCAAACGGAAAAGAGACCTGGCAAGTGTAATTGATAGATGGTGAGCCTACTCGCCATAAGCCCACTCCACTGCCATTCCTCTGACCCCATGAGACTATTTTCTCTAAAAAACCTTCTGCTGCTCCAGCCAATACAGGGCAGGGAAGGGAAAGCCACGGCAGCTTTGGTTGTTGTTTTTGAATGCCGCGCTTTGCTTCGCAGAGGCGCCGAAGCGCTCCGCTGGGGGGCAGAAGATATTCCACACAGAATAGGTGTGTGAAGGCACCCTCTCCCCTTAATATAGTGAATTAGTGCAATCCAGCATACAAGGGCGGACGATAGGACAGTCACCGTACCGCACCTCGAGAGTGGAGGTTGTTTGATCGTTTGTTAGGCAAGTTTAAAACCTGACTGTTCGAGAACAGCCGAATAACCCGGTTCCGGACTTATTGGTAGACGAAACATCATGATGCTGCTGCTGTCACGGAAACCGTGGTGGCGACGTGTGCGCCGAGAGAGAGTAATAATGTTCAATAGGTAGACAGACCTGGCTAGTGAAATTCATAGATCGCCCTCCACAGCCATTCCTCTGACCCCATGAGACTATTTTCTCTAAAAAACCTTCTGCTGCTCCAGCCAATACAGGGCAGGGAAGGGAAAGCCACGGCAGCTTTGGTTGTTGTTTTTGAATGCCGCGCTTTGCTTCGCAGAGGCGCCGAAGCGCTCCGCTGGGGGGCAGAAGATATTCCCCACAGAATAGGTGTGTGAAGGCACCTTCCTTAATATAGTGTGAATTAGTATCCAGCATGCAAAAGGCGGACGATGGGACAAAGTCACCGCATTGCACCTCGAGAGGAGGTTGTTTGATCGTTTGTTAGGCAGTTTAAAACCTGACTGTTCGAGAACAGCTGAACAACCGGTTCTGGCCTTATTGCAGACACACAACATCATGATGCTGCGGCTGTCACGGAAACCGTGGTGGCGACGTGTGCGCCGAGAGAGAGTAATAATGTTCAATAGGTAGACAGACCTGGCTAGTGAAATTCATAGATCGCCCTCCACAGCCATTCCTCTGACCCCATGAGACTATTTTCTCTAAAAAACCTTCTGCTGCTCCAGCCAATACAGGGCAGGGAAGGGAAAGCCACGGCAGCTTTGGTTGTTGTTTTTGAATGTCATAGCTTTGATACCAAGAGAGTGTTTGGCGCTCATTGGGGCAGAAGATATTCTGGCCACAGTAGTCAGGTGTACACCTTCTGCATATAGTGAATTAGTGCAATCCAGCATACAAGGGCGGACGATAGGACAGTCACCGTACCGCACCTCGAGAGTGGAGGTTGTTTGATCGTTTGTTAGGCAAGTTTAAAACCCGACTGTTCGAGAACAGCCGAATAACCCTGTTCCGGAGTTATTGGTAGACACAACATCATGATGCTGCTGCTGTCACGGAAACCGTGGTGGCGACGTGTGCGCCGAGAGAGAGTAATAATGTTCAATAGGTAGACAGACCTGGCTAGTGAAATTCATAGATCGCCCTCCACAGCCATTCCTCTGACCCCATGAGACTATTTTCTCTAAAAAACCTTCTGCTGCTCCAGCCAATACAGGGCAGGGAAGGGAAAGCCACGGCAGCTTTTGGTTGTTGTTTTTGGACGCTTGATTTCGCAGAGGCGCCGAAGTGCCCGCTGGGGGCAGAAGGATATTCTAATAATAAGAATAGGTGTGTGAAGGCACCTCTCCTTAATATAGTGAATTAGTGCAATCCAGCATACAGGGGCGGACGATAGGACAGTCACCGTACCGCACCTCGAGAGTGGAGGTTGTTTGATCGTTTGTTAAGCAAGTTTAAAACCTGACTGTTCGAGAACAGCTGAATAACCGGTTCCGGCCTTATTGGTAGACGCAACATCATGATGCTGCTGCTGTCACGGAAACCGTGGTGGCGACGTGTGCGCCGAGAGAGAGTAATAATGTTCAATAGGTAGACAGACCTGGCTAGTGAAATTCATAGATCGCCCTCCACAGCCATTCCTCTGACCCCATGAGACTATTTTCTCTAAAAAACCTTCTGCTGCTCCAGCCAATACAGGGCAGGGAAGGGAAAGCCACGGCAGCTTTGGTTGTTGTTTTTGAATGCCGCGCTTTGCTTCGCAGAGGCGCCGAAGCGCTCCGCTGGGGGGCAGAAGATATTCCACACAGAATAGGTGTGTGAAGGCACCCTCTCCCCTTAATATAGTGAATTAGTGCAATCCAGCATACAGGGGCGGACGATAGGACAGTCACCGTACCGCACCTCGAGAGTGGAGGTTGTTTGATCGTTTGTTAGGCAAGTTTAAAACCTGACTGTTCGAGAACAGCCGAATAACCCTGTTCGGGACTTATTGGTAGACACAACATCATGATGCTGCTGCTGTCACGGAAACCGTGGTGGCGACGTGTACGCCGAGAGAGAGTAATAATGTTCAATAGGAAGACAGACCTGGCTAGTGAAATTCATAGATCGCCCTCCACAGCCATTCCTCTGACCCCATGAGACTATTTTCTCTAAAAAACCTTCTGCTGCTCCAGCCAATACAGGGCAGGGAAGGGAAACCGACGGCAGCTTTGGTTGTTGTTTTTGAATGCCGCGCTTTGCTTCACAGAGGCGCCGAAGCGCTCCGCTGGGGGGCAGAAGATATTCCACACAGAATAGGTGTGTGAAGGCACCCTCTCCCCTTAATATAGTGAATTAGTGCAATCCAATATACAAGGGCGGACGATAGGACAGTCACCGTACCGCACCTCGAGAGTGGAGGTTGTTTGATCGTTTGTTAAGCAAGTTTAAAACCTGACTGTTCGAGAACAGCCGAATAACCGGTTCCGGCCTTATTGGTAGACCCAACATCATGATGCTGCTGCTGTCACGGAAACCGTGGTGGCGACGTGTGCGCCGAGAGAGAGTAATAATGTTCAATAGGTAGACAGACCTGGCTAGTGAAATTCATAGATCGCCCTCCACAGCCATTCCTCTGACCCCATGAGACTATTTTCTCTAAAAAACCTTCTGCTGCTCCAGCCAATACAGGGCAGGGAAGGAAAAGCCACGGCAGCTTTGGTTGTTGTTTTTGAATGCCGCGCTTTGCTTCGCAGAGGCGCCGAAGCGCTCCGCTGGGGGGCAGAAGATATTCCACACAGAATAGGTGTGTGAAGGCACCCTCTCCCCTTAATATAGTGAATTAGTGCAATCCAGCATACAGGGGCGGACGATAGGACAGTCACCGTACCGCACCTCGAGAGTGGAGGTTGTTTGATCGTTTGTTAGGCAAGTTTAAAACCTGACTGTTCGAGAACAGCCGAATAACCCTGTTCCGGACTTATTGGTAGACACAACATCATGATGCTGCTGCTGTCACGGAAACCGTGGTGGCGACGTGTGCGCCGAGAGAGAGTAATAATGTTCAATAGGAAGACAGACCTGGCTAGTGAAATTCATAGATCGCCCTCCACAGCCATTCCTCTGACCCCATGAAACTATTTTCTCTAAAAAACCTTCTGCTGCTCCAGCCAATACAGGGCAGGGAAGGGAAACCGACGGCAGCTTTGGTTGTTGTTTTTGAATGCCGCGCTTTGCTTCGCAGAGGCGCCGAAGCGCTCCGCTGGGGGGCGGAAGATATTCCACACCGAATAGGTGTGTGAAGGCACCCTCTCCCCTTAATATAGTGAAATAGTGCAATCCAGCATACAGGGGCGGACTATAGGACAGTCACCGTACCGCACCTCGAGAGTGGAGGTTGTTTGATCCTTTGTTAGGCAAGTTTAAAACCTGACTGTTCGCGAACAGCCGAATAACCCGTTTCCGGACGTATTGGTAGACGCAACATCATGATGCTGCTGCTGTCACGGAAACCGTGGTGGCGACGTGTGCGCCGAGAGAGAGTAATAATGTTCAATAGGAAGACAGACCTGGCTAGTGAAATTCATAGATCGCGCTCCACTGCCATTCCTCTGACCCCATGAGACTATTTTCTCTCTCTCTCTCCTTCTGCTGCTCCAGCCATTGCAGGGCAGGGAAGGGAAAGCGACGGCAATTTTGGTTGTTGTTTTTGAATGCCGCGCTTTAGCCGCCAGAAGCCGCCAGCGCTCCGCTGGGGGCAGAAAATATTCACACAGAATAGGTGTGTGAAGCACCCTCTCCCCTTAATATAGTGGTGGTGCAATCCAGCATACAGGGGCGGACGATGGGATGATCACCATGCACACACCTCAGTGGAGGTTGTTTGATCGTTTGTTAGGCAGGATTTAAAACCCTGACTGTTTCGAGAACAGCCGGGTATCAACCCTGTTCTAAAGGGACTTGGTGAACACAACATCATGATGCTGCTGCTGTCACGGAAACCGTGGTGGCGACGTGTGCGCCGAGAGAGTAATAATGTTCAATTGGGAGACAGACCTGGCTAGTGAAATTCATAGAACCCGCTCCACTGCCATTCCTCTGACCCCATGAGACTATTTTCTCTCTCTCTCTCCTTCTGCTGCTCCAGCCATTGCAGGGCAGGGAAGGGAAAGCGACTGCAACTTTGGTTGTTGTTTTTGAATGCCGCGCTTTGCTTCCCAGAGGCGCCGAAGCGCTCCGCTGGGGAGCAGAAGATATTCCACACCGAATAGGTGTGTGAAGGCACCCTCTCCCCTTAATATAGTGAAATAGTGCAATACAGCATACAAGGGCGGACGATAGGACAGTCAACGTACCGCACCTCGAGAGTGGAGGTTGTTTGATCGTTTGTTAGGCAAGTTTAAAACCTGACTGTTCGCGAACAGCCGAATAACCCGGTTCCGGACTTGGTAGACCTAGCATCAGCAATTAACGCTTAACTTGTCACGAAACCGTGGTGACGACGTGTGCGCCGAGGTAATGTGTTCAATAGGAAGACAGACCTGGCTAGTGAAGTTCATAGATCGCCCTCCACAGCCATTCCTCTGACCCCATGAGACTATTTTCTCTAAAAAACCTTCTGCTGCTCCAGCCAACACAGGGCAGGGAAGGGAAACCGACGGCAGCTTTGGTTGTTGTTTTTGAATGCCGCGCTTTGCTTCGCAGAGGCGCCGAAGCGCTCCGCTGGGGGGCGGAAGATATTCCACACAGAATAGGTGTGTGAAGGCACCCTCTCCCCTTAATATAGTGGTCGTGCAATCCAGCATACAGGGGGCGGACGATAGGACGATCGCAATGCCACCTCGAGGTGAAGTTGTTTGATGATCGTTTGTTAGAGCCAGAGTTTGCAAACCTGACTGTTCGAGAACAGCCGAATAACCCTGTTCAGGACTTATTGGTAGACACAACATCATGATGCTGCTGCTGTCTACGAAACCGTGTTGGCGACATTATTTTCCGAAATAATAATGTTCAATAGGTAGACAGACCTGGCTAGTGAAATTCATAGATCGCCCTCCACAGCCATTCCTCTGACCCCATGAGACTATTTTCTCTAAAAAAACCTTCTGCTGCTCCAGCCAATACATGGCAGGGAAGGGAAAGCCAAGGCAGCTTTGGTTGTTGTTTTTGAATGCCGCGCTTTGCTTCGCAGAGGCGCCGAAGCGCTCCGCTGGGGGGCGGAAGATATTCCACACAGAATAGGTGTGTGAAGGCACCCTCTCCCCTTAATATAGTGAATTAGTGCAATCCAGCATACAGGGGCGGACGATAGGACAGTCACCGTACCGCACCTCGAGAGTGGAGGTTGTTTGATCGTTTGTTAGGCAAGTTTAAAACCTGACTGTTCGAGAACAGCCGAATAACCCTGTTCGGGACTTATTGGTAGACACAACATCATGATGCTGCTGCTGTCACGGAAACCGTGGTGGCGACGTGTGCGCCGAGAGAGAGTAATAGTGTTCAATAGGTAGACAGACCTGGCTAGTGAAATTCATAGATCGCCCTCCACAGCCATTCCTCTGACCCCATGAGACTATTTTCTCTAAAAAACCTTCTGCTGCTCCAGCCAATACAGGGCAGGGAAGGGAAAGCCACGGCAGCTTTGGTTGTTGTTTTTGAATGCCGCGCTTTGCTTCGCAGAGGCGCCGAAGCGCTCCGCTGGGGGGCGGAAGATATTCCACACAGAATAGGTGTGTGAAGGCACCCTCTCCCCTTAATATAGTGAATTAGTGCAATCCAGCATACAGGGGCGGACGATAGGACAGTCACCGTACCGCACCTCGAGAGTGGAGGTTGTTTGATCGTTTGTTAGGCAAGTTTAAAACCTGACTGTTCGAGAACAGCCGAATAACCCTGTTCGGGACTTATTGGTAGACACAACATCATGATGCTGCTGCTGTCACGGAAACCGTGGTGGCGACGTGTGCGCCGAGAGAGAGTAATAATGTTCAATAGGTAGACAGACCTGGCTAGTGAAATCTATAGATCGCCCTCCGCCAGCCATTCCCTCTGACCCCATGAGACTATTTTTCTAAAAACCTTCTGCTGCTCCAGCCAATACAGGGCAGGGAAGGGAAAGCCACGGCAGCTGTGGTTGTTGTTTTTGAATGCCGCGCTTTGCTTCGCAGAGGCGCCGAAGCGCTCCGCTGGGGGGCAGAAGATATTCCACACAGAATAGGTGTGTGAAGGCACCCTCTCCCCTTAATATAGTGAATTAGTGCAATCCAGCATACAGGGGCGGACGATAGGACAGTCACCGTACCGCACCTCGAGAGTGGAGGTTGTTTGATCGTTTGTTAGGCAAGTTTAAAACCTGACTGTTCGAGAACAGCCGAATAACCCTGTTCGGCACTTATTGGTAGACACAACATCATGATGCTGCTGCTGTCACGGAAACCGTGGTGGCGACGTGTGCGCCGAGAGAGAGTAATAATGTTCAATAGGTAGACAGACCTGGCTAGTGAAATTCATAGATCGCCCTCCGCTGTTTCATTCCTCTGACCCCATGAGACTATTTTCTTTTTCTAAAAACCTCTGCTGCTCCAGCCAATACAGGGCAGGGAAGGGAAAGCCAATGCAGCTTTGGTTGTTGTTTTTGAATGTCAAGCGCTTTTATCAAGAGAGGCCAAGTGCCCGCTGGGGGGCAGAAGATATTCAACACAGAATAGGTGTGTGAAGGCACCCTCTCCCCTTAATATAGTGAATTAGTGCAATCCAGCATACAGGGGCGGACGATAGGACAGTCACCGTACCGCACCTCGAGAGTGGAGGTTGTTTGATCGTTTGTTAGGCAAGTTTAAAACCTGACTGTTCGAGAACAGCCGAATAACCCTGTTCGGGACTTATTGGTAGACACAACATCATGATGCTGCTGCTGTCACGGAAACCCTGGTGGCGACGTGTGCGCCGAGAGAGAGTAATAATGTTCAATAGTAGACAGACTCCAGCTAGTGAAATTCATAGATCGCCCCCACAGCCATTCCTCTGACCATGAGACTATTTTCTAAAAAACCTTCTGCTGCTCCATTAAATACAGGGCAGGGAAGGGAAACCGACGGCAGCTTTGGTTGTTGTTTTTGAATGCCGCGCTTTGCTTCGCAGAGGCGCCGAAGCGCTCCGCTGGGGGGCGGAAGATATTCCACACAGAATAGGTGTGTGAAGGCACCCTCTCCCCTTAATATAGTGAATTAGTGCAATCCAGCATACAGGGGCGGACGATAGGACAGTCACCGTACTGCACCTCGAGAGTGGAGGTTGTTTGATCGTTTGTTAGGCAAGTTTAAAACCTGACTGTTCGAGAACAGCCGAATAACCCTGTTCCGGAGTTATTGGTAGACGCAACATCATGATGCTGCTGCTGTCACGGAAACCGTGGTGGCGACGTGTGCGCCGAGAGAGAGTAATAATGTTCAATAGGTAGACAGACCTGGCTAGTGAAATTCATAGATCGCCCTCTACAGCCATTCCTCTGACCCCATGAGACTATTTTCTCTAAAAAACCTTCTGCTGCTCCAGCCAATACATGGCAGGGAAGGGAAAGCCACGGCAGCTTTGGTTGTTGTTTTTGAATGCCGCGCTTTGCTTCGCAGAGGCGCCGAAGCGCTCCGCTGGGGGGCGGAAGATATTCCACACAGAATAGGTGTGTGAGAAGGTACCCTCTCCCCTTAATATAGTGAAATAGTGCAATCCAGCATACAAGAGCGGACGATAGGACAGTCACCGTACCGCACCTCGAGAGTGGAGGTTGTTTGATCGTTTGTTTGGCACGTTTAAAACCTGACTGTTCGCGAACAGCCGAATAACCCGGTTCCGGACTTATTGGTAGACGCAACATCATGATGCTGCTGCTGTCACGGAAACGGTGGTGGCGACGTGTGCGCCGAGAGAGAGTAATGTTCACAGGTAGACAGACCTGGCTAGTGAAATTCATAGATCGCCCTCCACAGCCATTCCTCTGACCCCATGAGACTATTTTCTCTAAAAAACCTTCTGCTGCTCCAGCCAATACAGGGCAGGGAAGGGAAACCGACGGCAGCTTTGGTTGTTGTTTTTGAATGCCGCGCTTTGCTTCGCAGAGGCGCCGAAGCGCTCCGCTGGGGGGCAGAAGATATTCCACACAGAATAGGTGTGTGAAGGCACCCTCTCCCCTTAATATAGGGAATTAGTGCAATCCAGCATACAGGGGCGGACGATAGGACAGTCACCGTACCGCACCTCGAGAGTGGAGGTTGTTTGATCGTTTGTTAGGCAAGTTTAAAACCTGACTGTTCGAGAACAGCCGAATAACCCTGTTCCGGACTTATTGGTAGACGCAACATCATGATGCTGCTGCTGTCACGGAAACCGTGGTGGCGACGTGTGCGCCGAGAGAGAGTAATAATGTTCAATAGGAAGACAGACCTGGCTAGTGAAATTCATAGATCGCCCTCCACAGCCATTCCCTCTCTGACCCCCATGACTATTTTTCTTAAAAAACCTTCTGCTGCTCCAGCCACTACAGGGCAGGGGAAGGGAAAGCCATTGCAGCTGGTTGTTGTTTTTGAATGTCATGATATTGCTTCGCAGAGGCGCCGAAGCGCTCCGCTGGGGGGCAGAAGATATTCCACACAGAATAGGTGTGTGAAGGCACCCTCTCCCCTTAATATAGTGAATTAGTGCAATCCAGCATACAAGGGCGGACGATAGGACAGTCACCGTACCGCACCTCGAGAGTGGAGGTTGTTTGATCGTTTGTTAGGCAAGTTTAAAACCTGACTGTTCGAGAACAGCCGAATAACCCTGTTCGGGACTTATTGGTAGACACAACATCATGATGCTGCTGCTGTCACGGAAACCGTGGTGGCGACGTGTGCGCCGAGAGAGAGTAATAATGTTCAATAGGTAGACAGACCTGGCTAGTGAAATTCATAGATCGCCCTCCACAGCCATTCCTCTGACCCCATGAGACTATTTTCTCTAAAAAACCTTCTGCTGCTCCAGCCAATACAGGGCAGGGAAGGGAAAGCCACGGCAGCTTTGGTTGTTGTTTTTGAATGCCGCGCTCCGCTGGGGGGCAGAAGATATTCCACACAGAATAGGTGTGTGAAGGCACCCTCTCCCCTTAATATAGTGAATTAGTGCAATCCAGCATACAGGGGCGGACGATAGGACAGTCACCGTACCGCACCTCGAGAGTGGAGGTTGTTTGATCGTTTGTTAGGCAAGTTTAAAACCTGACTGTTCGAGAACAGCCGAATATCCCTGTTCGGGACTTATTGGTAGACACAACATCATGATGCTGCTGCTGTCACGGAAACCGTGGTGGCGACGTGTGCGCCGAGAGAGAGTAATAATGTTCAATAGGTAGACAGACCTGGCTAGTGAAATTCATAGATCGCCCTCCACAGCCATTCCTCTGACCCCATGAGACTATTTTCTCTAAAACACCTTCTGCTGCTCCAGCCAATACAGGGCAGGGAAGGGAAAGCCACGGCAGCTTTGGTTGTTGTTTTTGAATGCCGCGCTTTGCTTCGCAGAGGCGCCGAAGCGCTCCGCTGGGGGGCAGAAGATATTCCACACAGAATAGGTATGTGAAGGCACCCTCTCCCCTTAATATAGTGAATTAGTGCAATCCAATATACAAGGGCGGACGTTTTCATCACCGTCTCCCACTCGGTGTGTGCAGATTCTCGGATCATTTTGTATAGTATGCTATTAAATCGCCCCTCGATTGACTCTGAAGGTCTCCCATTCGGGTGTGCAAGTTTCTGTAGTATGCTATTAAATCGACCCTCGATTGACTTTGACTGTCTCCCATTTGGGTGTGCAAGTTTCTGTAGTATGCTATCAAATCGACCCCCGATTGACTTTGACTGTCTCCCATTTGGGTGTGCAAGTT
>NW_024748999.1:0-9384 GCF_018991925.1 Homarus americanus
GATGAGGGGGCTTGTTCTCTCGATGGGGGACTTTGTTATACTCGATCAGGGACTTTGTTATATTCGATTAGGGGTTTTGTTATATACTCGATCATGGAATTTGTTATACTCGATCAGGGGCCTTTGTTATACTCGATCAGGAGCCTTTGTTATACTCGATCAGGGAACTTTGTTATACTCGATCAGGGGACTTTGTTATATTCGATGAGGGGACTTTGTTATACTCGATCAGGGAACTTTGTTATACTCGATCAGGGGACTTTTTATACTCGATCAGGGGACTTTCTTATACTCGTTCAGGGGACTTTGTTATATTCGACGAGGGGGCTTTGTTATACTCGATCAGGCGAATTTGTTATACTCGATCAGAGGACTTTGTTATACTCGATGAGGGGCCTTTGTTAAACTCGATCAGAGGCCTTTGTTATACTCGATCAGGGGACTTTGTTATACTCGATCAGGGGACTTTGTTACACTTGATTAGGGCAGTCTGTTATACTCGACCAGGGGACTCTGTTATACTCGATCAGGGGACTTTGTTATACTCGATCAGGGGACTTTGTTGTACTCGATCAGGGGACTTTGTTATATTCGATAAGGGGACTTTGTTATACTGGATCATGGGACTTTCTTATACTCGATGAGTGGCCTTTGTTATACTCGATAAGGGGACTCTGTTATCCTCGATCAGCGGACTCTGTAATACTCGATCTGGGGACTTTGTTATACTCGAAAAGTGGCCTTTGTTATACTCTTTTAGAGGCGTTTGTTATACTCTTTTAGAGGCCTTTGTTATACTCGAACAGGGGCCTTTGTTAAAATCGATCAAAGTTCCTTTGTTATTCTCGGTTAGAGGACTTTGTTAAACTCGATGAGGAGACTTTGTTATACTCGATCAGGGGCCCTTGTTATACTCGATCAGGGGCCTTTGTTATACTCGATCAGGGGCCTTTGTTATTCTCGATTAGAGGACTTTGTTAAACTCGATGAGGAGACTTGTGTTATACTCGATCAGGGGACTTTGTTTTATTCGATTAGGGGCCTTTGTTATACTCGACCAGGGGACTTTGTTATACTCGCTCAGGGGCTTTTGTTAAACTCGATCAGGGGCCTTTCTTATACTCAATCAGGGGACTTTGTTATACTCGATCAGGGGACTTTGTTATACTCGATCAGGGGACTTTGTTATATTCTATGAGGGGACTTTGTTATACTCGATCATGGGACTTTGTTATACTTGATGAGGGGGCTTTGTTATACTCGATCAGGGGCCTTTGTTATACTTGATGAGGGGGCTTTGTTATACTTGATCAGTGGACTTTGTTATTCTCGATTAGACGACTTTGTTAAACTCGATCAGGGGACTTTGTTAACCTCGATCAGAGGCCTTTGTTATACTCGATCAGGGGACTTTGTTATACTCGATGAGGGGCCTTTTTTATACTCGATGAGGGGACTTTGTTCTACTCGATCAGGGGACTTTGTTATACTCGATCAGGGTGACTTTGTTATATTCGATGAGGGGACTTTGTTATACTCGATCATCGAACTTTGTTATACTCGATCAGGGGCCTTTGTTATACTCGATCAGGGGCCTTTGTTATACTCG
Source organism: Homarus americanus (assembly GCF_018991925.1). Taxonomy (NCBI): domain Eukaryota; kingdom Metazoa; phylum Arthropoda; class Malacostraca; order Decapoda; family Nephropidae; genus Homarus; species Homarus americanus. The sequence continues at coordinate 1,610 of NW_024748999.1, forward strand.
ATCAGGGGCCTTTGTTATACTCGATCAGGGGCCTTTGTTAAACTCGATTACAGGCCTTTGTTATTCTCGATTAGAGGACTTTGTTAAACTCGATGAGGAGACTTTGTTATACTCGATCAGGGGACTTTGTTATATTCGATGATGGGACTTTGTTATACTCGATCATGGGACTTTGTTATACTCGATCAGGGGCCTTTGTTATACTCGATTAGGGGACTTTGTTTTACTCGACCAGGGGTCTTTGTTATACTCGATCAGGGGCCTTTGTTATACTTGATGAGGGGGCTTTGTTATACTCGATCAGGGGACGCTGTTATACTTGATGAGGGGGGCTTTGTTATATACTCGATCAGGGGACTTTGTTATTCTCGATCAGGGGACTTTGTTATACTCGATCAGGGGGCTTTGTTATACTTGATCAGGGAACTTTGTTATACTCGATTAGGGGCCTTTGTTATACTCGTTCAGGCACCTTTGTTATATTCGATGAGAGGCCTTTGTTATACTCGACCAGGGGACTTTGTTATACCCGATCATGGGCCTTTGTTAAACTCGATCAGGGGCCTTTGTTATACTCGATCAGGGGCCTTTGTTATAATCGTTCAGGGGACTTTGTTAAACTCGATCAGGGGACTTTGTTCTCCTCGATCAGGGGACTTTGTTATACTCGATAAGGGGACTTTGTTATATTCGAATGAGGGGACTTTGTTATACCCGACCATGGGACTTTGTTATACTCGATCAGGGGCCTCTGTTATACTCGATTAGGGGCCTTTGTTATACCCGATCAGGGGACTTTGTTATACTCGATCAGGGGACTTTGTTATACTGTATGAGGGGGCTTTGTTATACTCGATGAGGGGACTTTGTTATACTCGACCAAGGGTCTTTGTTATACTCGATCAAGAACTTTGTATATGATTAGGGACGCTTTTGTTATACTCGCTCTGGCGCCTTTGTTATATATTCGATGAGGGGCCTTTGTTATATGACCAGGACTTTAATATACTCCGATCATGGGCCTGTTAAACTCGATGAGTAGACTTTGTTATACTCGATCAGGGATTTTTGTTATGCTCGATCAGGGGACTTTGTTATACTCGATTGAGGGACTTTGCTCTCCTCGATCAGGAACTGTTATACTCGATGAGGGACTTTGTTATATTCGATAAGGGGACTTTGTTATACTCGACCATGGGACTTTGTTATACTCGATCAGGGTCCTCTGTTATACTCGATCAGGGGACTTTGTTATACTCTATGAGGGGGTTTTGTTATACTCGATGACGGGACTTTGTTATACTCGACCAGGGGTCTTTGTTATACTCGATCAGGGGCCTTTGTTATACTTGATCAGGGGGCTTTGTTATACTCGATCAGGGGACTTTGTTATTCTCGATCAGGGGACTTTGTTATACTCGATCAGGGGCCTTTGTTATACTCGGTCAGGCGCGTTTGTTATATTCGATCAGGGGCCTTTGTTATAATCGACCAGGGGACTTTGTTATACTCGATCAGAGGCATTTGTTAAACTCGATCAGGGGCCTTTGTTATACTCGATCATGGGACTTTGTTATGCTCGATCAGGGGACTTTGTTATACTCGATCAGGGGACTTTGTTATATTCGATGATGGGACTTTATTATACTCGATCATGGGACTTTGTTATACTCGATGAGGGGCCTTTGTTATACTAGATGAGGGGACTCTGTTATACTCGATCAGGGGACTCGGTAATACTCGATCAGGGGACTTTGTTATACTCGATCAAGGGAGTTTGTTATACTCGATCAAGGGGCATTGTTATACTCGATGAGGGGATTTTATTATACCCGCTCAGGGGCCTTTGTTGTACTCGATTAGGGGACTTTGTTATACTCGTTCAGGGGCCTTTGTTATACCCGATCAGGGGACTTTGTTATACTCGATCAGGGGACTTAGTTATACTCTATGAGGGGATTTGTTATACTCGTTGAGGGGACTTTGTTATATTCAACCAGGGGTCTTTGTTATACTCGATCAAAGGCCTTTGTTATACTCGATGAGGGGCCTTTGTTATAATCATTCAGGGGACTTTGTTATACTCGATCAGGGGACTTTGTTGTACTCGATCAGGGGACTTTGTTATATTCGATAAGGGGACTTTGTTATACTGGATCATGGGACTTTGTTATACTCGATGAGTGGCCTTTGTTATACTCGATGAGGGGACTCTGTTAAACTCGATCAAAGGCCTTTGTTATTCTCGATTAGAGGACTTTGTTAAACTCGATGAGGAGACTTTGTTATACTCGATCAGGGGCCCTTGTTATACTCGATCAGAGGCCTTTGTTATACTCGATCAGGGGCCTTTGTTATTCTCGATTAGAGGACTTTGTTAAACTCGATCAGGGGACTTTGTTAACCTCGATCAGAGGCCTTTGTTATACTCGATCAGGGGACTTTGTTATACTCGATCATGGGACTTTGTTATACTCGATGAGGGGCCTTTTTTATCCTCGATGAGGGGATTTTTTTCTACTCGATCAGGGGACTTTGTTATACTCGATCAGGGTGACTTTGTTATATTCGATGAGGGGACTTTGTTATACTCGATCATGGAACTTTGTTATACTCGATCAAGGGCCTTTGTTATACTCGATCAGGGGCCTTTGTTATACTCGATCAGGGAACTTTGTTAAACTCGATCAGTGGCCTTTGTTATACTTGATCAGGGGGCTTTGTTATACTCGATCAGGGGACTTTGTTATTCTCGATCAGGGGGACTTTGTTATACACGATCAGGGGACTTTGTTATACTCGATCATGGGACTTTGTTATACTCGATGAGGGGCCTTTGTTATACTGGATGAGGGGACTCTGTTATACTCGATCAGGGGACTTTGTTATACTCGATGAAGAACTGTTATACTCGATGAGGGACTTTGTTCTACTCGATCAAGGGACTTTGTTCTACTCGATCAGGACTTTGTTATATACTCGATCAAGAACTTTGTTATACTCTGATCATAGGACTTTTTATACTCGATGAAGACGCTGTATACTCGATGAGGGGACTCTGGTATACTCGATCAGGGGACTTTGTTATACTCGATCAGGAGACTTTGTTATATTCGATGAGGGGACTTTGTTATACTCGATCATGGAACTTTGTTATACTCGATGAGGGGCCTTTGTTATACTCGATGAGGGGACTTTGTTCTACTCGATCAGGGGACTTTGTTATACTCGATCAGGGGACTTTGTTATATTCGATCAGTGGACTTTGTTATCCTCGACCAGGGGAGTTTGTTATACTCGTTCAGGCACCTTTGTTATATTCGATCAGGGGCCTTTGTTATACTCGGTGAGGGGACTTTGTTATACTCGATCATGGGACTTTGTTATACTCGATCAGGGGCCTTTGTTATACCTGATCAGGGGGCTTTGTTGTACTCGATCAGGGGACTTTGTTATACTCGATCAGGGAACTTTGTTATACTCGATCAGGGGCCTTTGTTATACTCGTTCAGGCACCTTTGTTATATTCGATCAGGGGCCTTTGTTATACTCGACCAGGTAACTCTGTAATACTCGATCAGGGGACTTTGTTATACTCGACCAGGGGTCTTTGTTATACTTGATCAGAGGCTTTTGTTATACTTGATGAGGGGGCTTTGTTATACTCGATCAGTTGCCTTTGTTATACTCTTTTAGAGGCCTTTGTTATACTCTTTTAGAGGCCTTTGTTATACTCGAACAGGGGCCTTTGTTAAACTCGATCAAAAGCCTTTGTTTTTCTCGATTTGAGGACTTTGTTAAACTCGATGAGTAGACTTTGTTATACTCGATCAGGGGAGTTTGTTATACTCGATCAGGGGACTCTGTTTTACTCGATTAGGGGCCTTTGTTATACTCGATTAGGGGCCTTTGTTATACTCGATTAGGGGACTTTGTTATACTCGACCAGGGGTCTTTGTTATACTCAATCAGGGGCCTTTGTTATACTTGATGAGGGGGCTTCGTTATACTCGATCAGGGGCCTTTGTTATACTTGATGAGGGGGCTTTGTTATACTCGATCAGGGGACTTTGTTATTCTCGATCAGGGGGACTTTATTATACTCGATCAGGGGACTTTGTTATACTCGATCAAAGAACTTTGTTATTCTCGATTAGGGGCCTTTGTTATACTCGCTCAGGCGCCTTTGTTATATTCGATGAGGGGCCTTTGTTATACTCGACCAGGGGACTTTGTTATACTCGATCATGGGCCTTTGTTAAACTCGATCAGGGGCCTTTGATATACTCAATCAGGGGACTTTGTTATACTCGATCAGGGGACTTTGTTATACTCGATCTGGGAAATTTGTTTTACTCGATCAGGAAACTTTGTTATACTTGATCAGGGGCCTTTGTTATAATCGTTAAGGGAACTTTGTTATACTCGATCAGGGGACTTTGCTCTCCTCGATCAGGAGACTTTGTTATACTCGATGAGGGGACTTTGTTATATTCGATGAGGGGACTTTGTTATACTCGACCATGGGACTTTGTTATACTCGATCAGGGGCCTCAGTTATACTCGATCAGGGGCCTTTGTTTTTCCCGATCAGGGGACTATGTTATACTCGATCAGGGGAGTTTGTTTTACTCTATGAGGGGGTTTTGTTATACTCGATGACGGGACTTTGTTATACTCGACCAGGGGTCTTTGTTATACTCGATCAGGGGCCTTTGTTATACTTGATCAGGGGGCTTTTCTATACTCGATCAGGGGACTTTGTTATTCTCGATCAGGGGGACTTTGTTATTCTCGATTAGGGGGCTTTGTTATACTCGATCAGGGAACTTTGTTATACTCGATCAGGGGCCTTTGTTATACTCGTTCAGGCGCCTTTGTTATATTCGATCAGGGGCCTTTGTTATACTAGACCAGGGGACTTTGTTATACTCGTCAGAGGCATTTATTAAACTCGATCAGGGCGCTTTGTTAACCTGCTCGATCATAGGACTTTGTTCTCCTCGATCAGGGGACTATGTTATACTCGATCAGGGGACTTTGTTATATTCGATGAGGGACTTTGTTATACTCGACCATGGGACTTTGTTATACTCGATGAGGGGCCTTTGTTATACTCGATCAGGGGCCGTTGTTATACCCGATCAGGAGACTTTGTTATACTCGATCAGAGGACTTTGTTATACTCGATCAGGGGACTCAGTAATACTCGATCAGGGGACTTGGTTATACTAGATCAGGGGCCTTTGTTGTAATACTCGATCAGGGGACTTTGTTATACTCGATCAGTGGCCTTTGTTATACTCATTCAGAGGCCTTTGTTATACTCGAACAGGGGCCTTTGTTAAGCTCGATCAAAGGCCTTTGTTATTCTCGATTTGAGGACTTTGTTAAACTCGATGAGGAGACTTTGTTATACTCGATCAGGGGAGTTTGTTATGCTCGATCAGGGGACATTGTTATACTCGATGAGGGGACTTTGTTATACCCGATCAGGGGCCTTTGTTATACCCGATCAGGGGACTTTGTTATACTCGATCAGGGGACTTAGTTATACTCTATGAGGGGGCTTTTTTATACTCGATGAGGGGACTTTGTTATACTCGACCAGGGGTCTTTGTTATACTCCATCAGGGGCCTTTGTTATACTTGATCAGGGGGCTTTATTATACTCGATCAGGGGACGTAGTTATTCTCGATCAGGGGGACTTTGTTATACTCGATCAGGGGCCTTTGTTATAATCGTTCAGGGGACTTTGTTATACTCGATCAGGGGACCTTTTTATACACGATCAGGGGACTTTGTTATACTCGATCAGGGGACTTTGTTATATTCGATGAGGGGACTTTGTTATACTCGATCATGGGACTTGTTATTCTCGATCAGGGGCTTTGTTATACTCAATCAGGGGACTTTGTTATACTCGATCAGGGGACTTTGTTATATTCGATGAGGGGACTTTGTTATAATCGTTCAGGGGACTTTGTTATACTCGATTAGGGGTCTTTGTTATACTCGCTCTGGCGCGTTTGTTATTTTCGATGAGGCGCCTTTGTTATACTCTACCAGGGGACTTTGTTATACTCGATCATGGGCCTTTTTTTAACTCGATTAGGGGCCTTTGTTATACTCAATCAGGGGACTTTGTTATACTCGATCAGGGGACTTTGTTATACTCGAACAGGGTGCTTTGTTTTACTCGATCAGGAAACTTTGTTATACTCGATTAGGGGCCTTTGTTATAATCGTTCAGGGGACTTTGTTATACTCGATCAGGGGACTTTGTTCTCTTCGATCAGGGGACTTTGTTATACTCGATGAGGGAACTTTGTTATATTCGATGAGGGGACTTTGTTATACTCGACCATGGGACTTTGTTGTACTCGATCAGGGGCCTCTGTTATACTCGATCAGGGGCCTTTGTTATACCCACTCAGGGGACATTGTTATACTCCATCAGGGGACTTTGTTATACTCTATGAGGGGGCTTTGTTATACTCGATCAGGGACATTTGTTATACTTGATCAGGGGGCTTTGTTATACTCGATCAGTGGACTTTGTTATTCTCGATCAGGGGGACTTTGTTATACTCGATCAGGGAACTTTGTTATACTCGATCAGGGGCCTTTGTTATACTCGTTCAGGCGCCTTGGTTATATTCGATTTGGGGCCTTTGTTATACTCGACCACGGGACTTTGTTATACTCGATCAGAGGCTTTTGTTAAACTCGATCAGGGGCCTTTGTTATACTCAATCAGGAGACTTTATTATACTCAATCAGGGGACTTTGTTATACTCGTTTAGGGGGCTTTGTTTTACTCGATCAGGAAACTTTGTTATACTCGATGAGGGGCCTTTGTTATAATCGTTCAGGGGACTTTGTTATACTCGATCAGGGGATTTTGTTATACTCGATGAGGGGACTTTGTTATACTCGATCAGGGGACTTTGTTATATTCGATGAGGGGACTTTGTTATACTCGAGCATGGGACTTTGTTATACTCGATGAGGGGCTTTTGTTATACTTGATGAGGGGACTCTGTTATACTCGATCAGGGGATTCGGTAATACTCCATCAGGGGACTTTGTTATACTCGATAAGTGGCCTTTGTTATATTCATTTAGAGGCCTTTGTTATAATCGAACAGGAGCCTTTGTTAAACTTGATCAAAGGCCTTTGTTATTCTCGATTTGAGGACTTTGTTAAACTCGATGAGGAGACTTTGTTATAATCGATCAGGGGAGTTTGTTATACTCGATCAGGGAACATTGTTATACTCGATGAGGGGACTTTGTTATACTCGATCAGGGGCCTGTGTTGTACTCGATTAGGGGACTTTGTTATACTCGACCAGGGGTCTTTGTTTTACTCGATCAGGGGTCTTTGTTATACTTGATGAGGGAGCTTTGTTATACTCGATCAGGGGCCTTTGTTATATTTGATGAGGGGGCTTTTTTATACTCGATCAGGGGACTTTATTATTCTCGATCAGGGGGACTTTTTTATACTCGATCAGGGGGCTTTGTTATACTCGATCAGGGAACTTTGTTATACTCGATCAGGGGCCTTTGTTATACTCGTTCAGGGGCCTTTGTTATACCCGATTAGGGGACTTTGTTATACTCGATCACGGGACTTTGTTATAATCTGAGGGGGCTTTGTTATACACGATGAGGGGACTTTGTTATACTCGAACAGGGGACTTTGTTATACTCGATCAGGGGCCTTTGTTATACTTGATCAGGGGGCTTTGTTATACTCGATCAGGGG
>NW_024749000.1:0-17515 GCF_018991925.1 Homarus americanus
TTCTTTTTAATGAAGAAGCGGAAAAATCACTAGAAAGATATTCTTTTGAACAAGTAATATGTATGCTTATTATTATATACAATACAATTTGAATTACAGTAGTGAAAATTGTATAACTCCCTTCTTTTCTCTTTCCCAAGACAACAATAATGATTTAAGTATATTGAAGAAGAATTTTTGTAATACTGTATGTAGTGTAATGAAAAGAGGGAGTAAAAATTGTATAACCTCCCCTCCCTCCTTTTCCTTCCACAGAACAAATGGTTTAAGTGTTCATCAATGAATTTTGATCGAAGTATCCCAGCAGTTGTTGCCACAAATTCTCTGTTATATGTCATAGGAGGTCACCGTCAAAATAACCTTAATAGATTGGTAAGAAAGGGAGAATGGCAATGGAAGAATGAAATGAATTAATTATATGGAATGAATTATATTACAATTTTAACCTTCTAACTTTTTTTTTAGGTATCTGTCGCTAATGTGGAATATTTCGACCCTAAGAATAATAAGTGGATGAACTGTACATCACTCCCTGAGGGCCGGTCTTATTCTAGAGCAGTCTTAATTTGACTCCCTAAACCTTCCTCAAGACTGATATTATCTTCATATTTAATCCATTTAAAAAGGTTTGCTTTCTATCTTTTAATTTAACTTACCTAACATGAAATTTGAAAGTATCCTTATAATTAGTATCTGAAGCTGCATGTGTGGTGGAGCTTTCTCATCACGAGGAGGAGGAATGTAAATCTTATCCTAACTACCTGACGATATACATTTGGCTGTGAGTAGGAAGCATTTGGAGGTGAGGACGGAAGCATCACCACCACCACCTCTTACCTCCCCCTCTCTGTTAAAATTACCAGATATCACCACTACCACTATTTACAAAAAACACTGGTGGGTTGTGTGGTTAGTGTTACATTAGTATTTGAGAATGGCGGCGACACGTGTGGATCACAAATTTAATCTATTTAAACTGCTCATAGAATTTATATATACTGGTGAGGATAATTTCGGAACAAAATAAAAACTTAAATTAATGTATAGTTTTTACTACCTATCCCAGGCTGCTGTAGTTTAGTTTTGCTACTGTTTGGAGGTGAGGACGGAAGCATCACCACCACCACCTCTTACCTCCCCCTCTCTGTTAAAATTACCAGATATCACCACTACCACTATTTACAAAAAACACTGGTGGGTTGTGTGGTTAGTGTTACATTAGTATTTGAGAATGGCGGCGACACGTGTGGATCACAAATTTAATCTATTTAAACTGCTCATAGAATTTATATATACTGGTGAGGATAATTTCGGAACAATCGAGATAACAAAGGAAAACATACAGGAGTTAATTGTGACTGCAAACATGATAGGAATACCCCAGGTTGTACGTATTTGTACAAACTTTCTCAGGAGAGAACTTCATCCATCCAATGCTTTAAGAATTTACAGGTACGTACAGTATAATAATTAATATTATTTTCTTGTTTTGATGTTTTTTATTTGTATATGTACGTATACAATGCAGAATTTGAACTAAATCCCATTTTTTTTCTTTTTGTTGGGGGAACAGGTTTGCTGAGGCCCATAATTTAGTATCGTTGCTGCATTCTTCACGGGACTTCATCTTGACCAATTTCGTGGAAGTGACAAAGGAGCAGGGGGCTTGAAGAGAAACCTTCCTCAAGACTGACATTATCTTCATATTTAATCCATTTAAAATAAAAAAAAGCTTGCTTTCTATCTTTTTAACTTACCTAATATGAAATTTTAAAGTAATAAAGAACTGACCAAAGCTGTCTAACGTTGCTTATCACATACGTTACAGCAAAACTTTGCTTCCTTGTCATGTGACTTATGCTTAACTATAGTGAAAAAGAAGTAAAAAATTGTCATGTAGAGGGAGTATTTTGATCCTAAGGATAACAAATGAAGAAACTGTACACCCCTGAGGAACGGTATGATGAGTAAAAAAGTGTATATTTTTTTGCTTTTTTTTATCCAGGTCTTCTTTAATGGGCCCCAGGGTTAATGGGGCCTCTAATCTTAATGGGCCCTTAGTCTTAATGGGTCCCAGTTTTAATGGACACTCAACTAACTTAACACACAAATATTACATATTAAATTACCCCAACATACTGAAAGAAAGAGGCTGCTGGCTGTAGTTTAGTTTTGTTATTGTTTGAAGAAGCAACGGAAGCACCACCACCACCACCACCACCACCACGGGTATTACCAGATATCACCACACAACTAAAAACAAAACTGACAACTGGTTAGTATTACATTAGTATCTGAAGATGGCGGCTGCACATGTGGAGCTCTCTCATCACAAGGAGAAAGAGGAGCAGGAGAAGGAGGAGGAAGAGGAATGTAAATCTTATCCGAACTACCTGCTAGACTACATACATTTCCTCTGGCAGTCACAAGAATTATGTGATGTAGAAATATTATTAGCTGATGGATCAGTTATGAAGGTGAGTAAGTGAAACATTTATCTGTAAGTGAAGAAACATTTACCTCCTACCTATATATCTTTCTCTGCCCGCCCTCCATCACTCACTCACCATTTACACACATATAGGGGGAGGGAAACTTAACTACACTGCCCACACTCACCATCCGTTTAGGAGAAGTCAGTGGAACATGGTTAACAAAGTATATCCAGTACAGTAGAAGAAATTTCCCTGTTCCCCCAACTTCCCTTCTTCTCCGACACAAATAAAGAGTTACTTATCCAACTTTCTTCTCACGAGAGAATCAATGTTTCCAAGCAGTGATTTGATTTGGGCGGCTTGCTTCCTAGCAGTGGTTTGATTTGGGCGGCTTGCTTCCTAGCAGTGGTTTAATTTTGTTGTCTGTCCGTCCATAATTCTCTCACTTTTATGTAATCTGATGGGATTACATTTTATTCCACAGGCTCACCGTGTAATACTGTCAGCTGGAAGCAAATATTTTAAGACCATGTTTACGTGTGAATTTGCTGAGAAAACAACACAGTCAATAGAAATGAAGTTCATGAAACCCAATATATTACGACTGCTCGTCGACTTCATATATACTGGTAAGGGAAAATATTTTAAGTTTTCATAGTGCTATGCTGCTATCTATATGTAAAAATTTTATTTTGTTGCAAATGAATAAATGAATTTTTTTTTTCTTTTTTTGTCAAAAACTTTAGGAAACATCGAGATAACAGTGGAAAATGCACAGGAGTTAATTGCGGCTGCGAACATGTTGATGATATCACGTGCTGTACTTGTTTGTATAGACTTTCTCAAGAGCGAACTTCATCCATCTAATGCTTTGGGAATTTACCGGTACGTGCAGTATAATAATAATAGTTAATTATTTTCCAACTGTTTATATAATATGTATTTTTATCTGTCCTATACGTAATTTTTTTTTTTTTTTTTAAAAACAGGTTTGCTGAGGCCCATAATTTAGTAAGGTTGCTGCATTCTTCCCGGGACTTCATCTTCTCCAATTTCGTAGAAGTGACAATGGAGCAAGAATTTCTTGAGATTCCGAAAGAAATTCTGCTGTATTTTTTGGATTCAGAGTATCTTCATATTGACTCTGAGTTTCAGGTAAAATGTAAATATTTTTTTTTTATTTAATATGTACAACTTTCAATTGACTTTTATTTACAAGATTATTAACCCGAATTTATCTTTCTATTATTTATTGCAGGTATTCTCTGCTGCTATCAGATGGATTACACAAGCACAAGATATAAATAATAGATATTGTTGTTGGAATTTTGACATTTTAAAACGACTGAAATTGCCTTTAATTTCAAGTAAACTAATAAAAAAAGCAATTAATGAGTGCTCCGCTGATATTAAATTGAAGGTTAACCTTAAAAAGCAGACAAACTTGGCTAAAAAGGAAGCAGCCTTTTCTGTCCAGCCAAGAATTTGTACTCGAAAGAAAATTTATCTCATAGGTGGATTCATGAAAGAACTCTATATATCAGATGGGTTTACATTTAAAAGTGTCGAATGTTTTGATATCTTTAGGCAGAAATGGCAGAAAGTTTGCCCTATGAAAATTGTGAGAAGTTCACCAGGAATAGCAGTCTTAAATGGGAAAATTTTCGTTGTTGGAGGGAGTGGAGAGGACAGTCAGATTTGGGCAGATGGCGAAGTTTATGATCCACAGGAAGATTATTGGACTGGAATATCTTCTATGGTGATCCCACGGTCTGATTTTGGATTATGCGCTCATGGAGGTTTTCTCTATGCCTTCGGTGGTTGGACGGGATTGGTCATCGAAAAAAGTATTGAAAGATATGACCCTATTGCAGATGAGTGGACATTATTAGAGTCAAATATGCCAGAAGGTAGATCCAAGTAAGTACAATAACAATTTTCAAATTGGATTTACTGACTGATAGTGTGAACTACTGATAATAATGAGAAAATATAAGTGCCTATACTTTTTTTTTTTTTTTACAGAATGGGTATAGTAGAAAATCAAGGTCTTATTTACATTGTTAGTGGACGTATGGACTCTTATAACCCCTTTCATGAACTTCTCTCATACAATCCTGTAACTGGGGAGTGGAGAGATCTAGCAGCACTGAGTGCTCCACCTCGCTACAACTACATGGGTGTTGCAGTTTTGAATAACTTTTTGTATTTAGTGGGTGGTCTTTTTAATGAAGAAGGGGAAAAATCACTAGAAAGATATTCTTTTGAACAGGTAATGTGCATGCTTATAATTATATACAATACAATTTGAATTATAGTAGTGAAAAGGGAGTAAAAATTATATAACTCCCTTCTTTTCTCTTTCCAAAGACAATAATAATAATTTAAGTAATATGGGAGAAGAATTTTTGTAATAATGTAGTGTTGTATAACCTCCCTTCTTTTCCTTTCCACAGAACGAATGGTTTAAGTGTTCATCAATGAATTTTTGGCGAAGTATCCCAGCAGTTGTTGCCACAAATTCTCTGTTATATATCATAGGTGGTCATCGTCCCAATGACCACCTTGAACTGGTAAGAAAGGAAGAATGGAAATGGAAGAATGAAATGAATAAATTATATTACAAATTTAACCACCTAACCACCTGTTTTTTTTTCTAAAGGTATCTGTCGCTAATGTGGAGTGTTTCGACCCTAAGACTAATAAGTGGATGAACTGTACATCACTCCCTGAGGGCCGGTCTTATGCTAGAGCAGTCTTACTTTAACTCCCTTCGACATCCCCAATCAAGAAAACTTCCCTCAAGACTGACATTTGTCTCCTCCATATTTAATCCATTTTAAATAAAAAAAGCTTGTTTCCTATCTTTTTTAACTTACCCTAACATGAAATTTGAAAGTATTCTTATAAAGTATCCTTGTGGATCAATGGTACCATTGTTTAATTTTGTCGAAATATCCCAGCAGTTGTTGCCTGCCACAAATCCTCTGTTATGTCATAGGCGGTTACGGTTATCATAACTTGGTAAGGAAGAATGGAAATAAGAATAAAATATATTAATAATTCCTAAATATTTTTATAATAATCCTTTATAATAAGTTTTAATCTAAAACCTGAGGATAAAAAGTGGAGAAACTGTACATCACTCCCTAAGGAACGGTCTAATGATGCTTTAGTAGTCTCAATTTGACTCGAAACCTTGAGTCTATCCCTCCTCCTAATCACAGCCTATTAACATAAAATGTACCGGGAACTTGATATATTAATGCTAGAGCAGTCTCAATTTACTCTCTTCTCTCTCCCAAGCTGACAACTGGTTAGGTTAGTCTTACATTAGTATCTGAAGATGGCGGCTGCACGTGTGGAGGAGCTCTCTCATCACGAGGAGGAGGAGGAGGAGGAATGTAAATCTTATCCTAACTACCTACTAGACGATATACATTTCCTCTGGCAGTCAGAAAAGTTATGTGATGTAGAAATATTATTAGCTGATGGATCAGTTGTGAAGGTGAGTGAGTGAAACATTTATCTGTGAGTGAAGAAACATTTCTCTGCCTGCCCTCCATCACCCACCCATCATTTACACACCATATCGGGGGAGGGAAACTTAACTACACCGCCCACACTCACCCTCCATTCCTTATTACCGCCCAGGAGAAGTCAGTGGAACATGATTAACAAAGTCTATCCAGTGCAGTGGAAGAAATTTCCCTGCTCTCCCCTAACTTCCTTTCTCCCCCGACACAAATAAAGAGCTGTTTATCCAACTTTCTTCGCACGATAGAATCAATGTTTCCTAGCAGTACTTTGATTTGGGCTTGCTTCCTAGCAGTGGTTTAATTTTGGTTTGCTTCCAGGTAATGGTTTGATTTTGTTGTCCGTCCGTCCATAATTCTCTCACTTTTATGTAACTTCACAAAACCTATGCTATGACAACGACTCTTCACCCAGATTTTTACGTCCCCTTAATGTATGTATAAAGGCAGTATGAACGAACTAACAAATTTTAAAAAATAAACGATGGGGATTACATTTTATTCCACAGGCTCACCGTGTAATACTGTCAGCGGGAAGCGACTATTTTAAGACCATGTTTACGTGTGGATTTGCTGAGAAAACAACACAATCAATAGAAATGAAGTCTATGAAACCCAATATATTAAAACTGCTTATCGACTTCATATATACTGGTAAGGGAAAATATTTTAAGTTTTCATAGTGCTAAGCTGCTATCTATAAGTAAAATTTTTATTTTGTTGCAAATGAAGAAATGAAATATTTTTTTTTTCTTTTTTTGTAAAAATACTTTAGGAAACATCGAGATAACAGTGGGAAACGCACAGGAGTTAATTGTGGCTGCGAACATGCTGTTCATGCCCCGTGCTGTATTTGTTTGTACAGACTTTCTCAAGAGCGAACTTGATCCATCCAATGTTTTGGGAATTTACAGGTAACGAATTTTTATTTTGTTTCTGTTCTGTTTTAATTTGATTGATTCTGATTCGATCTAATCCTATTCTAGAGAGGATATTTTTTTATTTTTTTTATTTTTTTTTTTTTTACAGGTTTGCTCAGGCCCATTATTTAGTAAGCTTGTTGAATGGTTCGCGGGATTTCATCTTCTCCAATTTCGTAGAAGTGACAATGGAGCAAGAGTTTCTTGAGATTCCTAAAGAAACTCTACTATATTTTTTGGATTCTGAGTATCTTCATATTGACTCTGAGTTTCAGGTAAATATTATATATTTTTCTTTTTATTTAATATTTATTTATTGAAAATTTTATTTATTTTTTCTTTTTTTATTGCAGCTCTCACTTTCTTTTTCTTTTCTTTTGTTATATTGCAGGTATTCTCTGCTGCCATCAGATGGATTACACAAGAAATAACTGATAGACTTTGTTGGATTCTCGATATTTTAAAAAAGTGAAATTGTCTTTAATTTCAAGTAAACTAATAGAAAAAGCAATTAATGAGTGCTCTGACATCAGATTGAAAGTTAACCTTAAACAGCAGATAAACTTGGCTAAAGAGGAAGCCTCCTTTTATGTCCAGCCAAGAATTTGTAATCGAAAGAAAATTTATGTCATAGGTGGATCAAGGAAAGAATTCAATATAATATGGAATAGATCAGAGGAATATCTACTTAAAAGTATCGAATGTTTTGATACCTTTAGGCAGAAATGGCAAAAAGTTTGTCCTATGAAAATTGGGAGAATTTCACCAGGAATAGAAGTCTTACATGGAAAAATTTTCGTGGTTGGAGGGGTTGGAGAGATAGACGCTCAGATTTTGGCGGATGGCGAAGTTTATGATCCACAGGAAGATTATTGGACTGGAATATCTTCTATGGTAATCCCACGGTGTGATTTTGGATTATGCGCTTATGGTGGTTATCTCTATGCCTTCGGTGGTTGGACGGATTCAATGGAAATAGGAAAAAATATTGAAAGATATAACCCTATTACAGATGAGTGGAGATTATTAGAGTCAAATATGCCAGAAGCTAGATCCAAGTAAGTACAATAACCAGTACAATAACAATTTTGATTTACTGATAGTGTGAATTACTAATAATAATAATGAGAAAATGTCGCAGTAACCTGTACTGTTTTTTTTCCTTTTTTTTTCTTTTTATAGCATGGGTATAGTAGAACATCGAGGTCTTATTTACATTATTGGTGGATATACGGACACTTACAATCCCCTGCATGATTTTCTCTCATACAATCCTGTAACTGGAGAGTGGAAGAATCTAACATCAATGCAAGGTCCACCGTCTAAGACGATAGGCGTTGCAGTTTTAGATAATTTTTTGTACGTAGTGTGTGATGGTATTCTGGATGAAAATTCAATGAAAAGATATTCTTTTGAGCAGGTAAGATTATTTACCAGTACTTAAAGTTTAATATTGTAACCAGGAAGTGGAAGAATTGTTGTAATACTTTAGGAACAAAGGGAAAAAATTGTATACCCCCCTCCCGCCCCCTTACTCTTGTTTTAACCTTTTTCTTTTACTTTCCCACAGAACCAATGGTTTAAGTGTTCGTCTTCAGAGTATTTGGGTCGAAGTAGCCCAGCAGTTGTTGTCACAAATTCTCTGTTATATGTCATAGGCGGTTACTGGAGTGGTTTGAATGGAATTGGAATGGTAAGGAAAGAAGAATAAAAGAATGATTAATATAAAATGATAAATATTGATAATAATATTTATAACTTTTTTTTTTCTTTTTAGATTTCTCTCGCTAATGTGGAGTATTTCGACCCTAAGAATAACAAGTGGATAAGCTGTACACCACTCCCTGAAAGTCGGACTAATGCTATAGCAGTCTTAATTTGACTACTCGAAACTTTGAAAACCTATATACTGATTTCCTCCTCCTCCTCCTCCTTCATTCTCACTCATTCTTATTTTAGTAAATAAAAAGCAAATAAATAAATGTATAGTTTTTTACTACCCTATAGGATATAATCCCAACATACTGCCAACTACCTGCTAGGTCACATTGCAAACTAGCCAATAGAGAAAACAAAAATACTCAGTTTTTCACATATATATGGTTTTGCGGTTTTGCAGTATGTGATAAAAAAACAATGCATAAAATAATTTTAATAGTGTTTATTTGGTTCGGTTAAAATAATAACAATGTGCAAAAAGAAATTAAATCTTTTCCATTCCATACATTAAAGGAAATTTGAACATTTCATTTGAACATTTCATCCGGAATACTTTATTTTTTCACAAAGATCTGTATTCCTCTATGACGCAATACCAAAGGGGAGAGTATAAGTTCCTTATGGATATCTTCTGAAGATTCTACTTCTAGTTCCTTATGGATATCTTCTGAAGATTCTACTTCTAGGATAATTATCTCTCCTGTAAGGGTAAGGGTTTTCACAAAGATGTTGTTTCCTCCTCTAATAAGACGCAGTGTAGATTCCTTCTGGATATTGCAGTCAGAAAGAATGCGACAATCCTCCAACTGCTTACCAGCAAAGATCAATTTCTGCAGCTTTGGGGAGGTGCCTTCCCTATCCTGAATTTTTGCCTTTACATTTTCAATGGTGTCTGAAGGTTCTACTTCTAGGGTAAACTTTCCTGTAAAGGTTTTCACAAAGATTTGCATTCCTCCTCTAAGACGCAATACCAAATGGAGTGTAGATTCCTTCTGGATATTGTAGTCAGAAAGAATGCGACAATCCTCCAACTGCTTACCAGCAAAGATCAATCTCTGCTGGTCTGGGGGGATGCCTTCCTTATCCTGAATTTTTGCCTTTACATTTTCAATGGTGTCTGAAGGTTCTACTTCAAGAGTAATAGTCTTTCCAGTGAGGGTTTTCACGAAGATCTGCATGATGTACTGCAAAGAAAACAATTCATTAGTAAAATTTTAGCCACAGTATAATTCTTAAATAATCTTAAATTTAAATATCTACAAGATTGTTGAGCATGTTATAGTAGGTAGCAAGGCAACCATTATATATGAAAACACAAGACTACTACATTAATATTTTATACACATATTGTACAGTACACATAAATCTTGGCTTTAACCAAAGTAACTACATACCCCCCCACACACACATACAGTATAGAGCAATAACACATGTACTCCACAGATGTTCATTTGCAGTCTATCTTCTGTGTAACCTAGCTATGCATATACAAATATAGTATAATAAAATTAAATGCCTAGCATTTATGGGCTTTAGGCAGAAATGGCAGAAAGTTTACCCAATGAAAATTGAGAGATGTGGGCCAGAAGTAGCAGTCTTACATATAGAAATTGAACCGGCAGACGATGAACTTTATAATCCTGATCCGCTTTTGGAAGATAATTTGATCGGGGTATCTTCTATGGTGCTCCCACGGTGATTTTGGATTATGCGCTCATGGAGGTTATCTCTATGCCTTTGGTGGTTTGACTGTCTTAGGAGTGTGGCTGTAGTTTAGTTTTGTTACTGTTTGAAGAAGCAACGGAAGCACCACCACCACCACCACCACCATTACGGGTATTACCAGATATCACCACACCACTAAAAATAAAACTGACAACTAGTTAGTATTACATTAGTATCTGAAGATGGCGGCTGCACATGTGGAGCTCTCTCATAACGAGAAGGAGGAGGAAGAGGAATGTAAATCTTATCCGAACTACCTGCTAGACTACATACATTTTCTCTGGCAGTCACAAGAATTATGTGATGTAGAAATATTATTAGCTGATGGATCAGTTGTGAAGGTGAGTAAGTGAAACATTTACCTGTATTTATCTCCTACACTTTCTTCTCTGCCTGCCCTCCATCACCCACCTTTTATACCCATATCGAAGTACACCGTCCACACTCTACCCGCCGCCGCCCTAACTGCCCAGGAGTCTAGGACCAAGGAATAGTGGAAGAAATCTCCTAACTTCTCTGAATGCTTCCTAGAAGTGGTTTAATTTTTGGTTTGTTTGCTTCCTAGCAGTGGTTTGATTTTGGCTTGCTTCCTAGCAGTGGTTTGATTTTGGCTTACTTCCTATTGTTCGACCAGTCTACATCTATAGGTACCTCACCGCACTGTTATTATGGCCTCTCTCATTTTACATCCTCCACTTGCCCCATGACCTCCTCCTATAGGTCCCAGGCCGTTACCAACATTTTTCCTTCTCACAAAATATCCCTCCTCCCAGTCCTCCTCCCAGTCATAGGCCTGGTATTTGACGACATATTAATGTCACGTCAATCTTTATCATAACCAGGAACTCCCTCCCCCCCCCACCACCTACAAATTCAATCCATCTCTCATTTTTATTTAAACTTGACAAAACCTATGTTATGACGACGACCCTTCACCTAGACTTTTACGCCCCCTTAACGTACCCACCCCAATCAATAAACTAGCCCCCCTCGGGGACAAATATAAAAAAAAAAAAAAACTGATGGAGATTACATTTTATTCCACAGGCTCACCGTGTAATACTCTCGGCGGGAAGCAAATATTTTAAGACCATGTTTACTGGTGGATTAGCTGAAAAAACAACACAGTCAATAGAAATGAAGTTTATGAAACCCAATATATTAAAACTGCTCATCGAGTTCATATATACTGGTAAGGGAAAACATTTTAAGTTTTCATATTGCTATGCTATATGTAAAACAAAAAGAAATAATTATAAATAGAAAATTTATTTTTGTTTTTTAAATACTTTAGGAAACATCAAGATAATAGTGGAAAACGCACAGGAGTTAATTGCGGCTGCAAACATGCTGATAATGTCCCGTGCTGTACTTGTTTGTACAGATTTTCTCAAGAGGGAACTTCATCCATCTAATGCTTTAGGAATTTACCGGTACGTACAGTATAATAATTAATTATTTTCAAACTATTTATATAATATGTATTTTTATCTGCACCTATACGTAACTAATTCCATATTTATTTTATTTTAAAAAACAGGTTTGCTGAGGCCCATAATTTAGTAAGGTTGCTGCATTCTTCCCGGGATTTCATCTTCTCCAATTTCGTAGAAGTGACAATGGAGCAAGAATTTCTTGAGATTCCGAAAGAAATTCTGCTGTATTTTTTGGATTCAGAGTATCTTCATATTGACTCTGAGTTTCAGGTAAAATATAAATATTTTTTTATATTTAATATGTACGTACAACTTTCAATTGACTTTTACAAAAATTTGAACTCGAATTTATCTTTCTTTATTATTTATTGCAGGTATTCTCTGCTGCCATCAGATGGATTACACAAGCACAAGATATAAATAATAGATATTGTTGTTGGAATTTTGACATTTTAAAACGACTGAAATTGTCTTTAATTCCAAGTAAACTAATAGAAAAATCAATTAGTGAGTGCTCCGCTGATATCAGATTGAAGGTTAACCTTAAACAGCACACAAACTTGGCCAAAAGGGAAGCCTCGTATGTCCAGCCAAGAATTTCTACACGAAAGAAAATTTATGTCTTAGGTGGACAAAAGAGAGAAATCTGTGTCCCCTTTCGAAGAACAGATCTGTTTACATATAAAAGTGTCGAATGTTTTGATATCTTTAAGCAGAAATGGCATAAAGTTTGCCCCATGAAAATTGAGAGATGTGGGCCAGGAATAGCAGTCTTACATGGGAAAATTTTCGTTGTTGGAGGGGAGATAGAAATAAAAAAACGGGGACATGATAATCAGATTTTGGCAAATGGTGATGTTTATGATCCTCAGAAAGATAATTGGACCGGGATATCTTCTATGATGCTCCCACGGTGTGATTTTGGATTATGCGCTCATGGAGGTTATCTCTATGCCTTTGGTGGTTTGACTATCTTTAATCGTTGGACGGGATCGACCGATGCGGTCATATCCCAAACGATTGAAAGATATAACCCTATTGCAGATGAGTGGAGATTATTAGAGTCAAAAGCATGGGGCTGATGAGATATCAAGGTCTTATCTACATTGTTGGTGGATATACGTACACTCGCAAGCCCATGGGTGATCTTCTCTCATACAATCCTGTGACAGGGGAGTGGAAGAATCTACCACCAATGATAGGTCAACCAAACCCCTACAGGCACAACGACATTATGAGTGTTGCAGTTTTGGATAACTTTTTGTATGTAGTAGGTGGTGTTCAGGAGGAAAAATCAATGGAAAGATATTCTTTTGAACAGGTAAGATTATTTACCAGTGCTGTACTTATGAATTCTTACTATTATATACAACAAGATTTGAATTACAATGATGTAGCTAGGATGTGAAAGAATTTTTGTAATACTGTAGTGAAAAGGGAGTAAAACATTGTATAACCTCCCTCCTCCCCCCTTCCTTTTACCTTTCTTCTTTTACTTTCCCACAGAACAAATGGTTTAAGTGTTCATCAATGTATTTTGGTCGAAATATCCCAGCAGTTGTTGCCACAAATGTTGCCACAAATTCTCTGTTATATGTCATAGGTGGTGACAGTTCTGAGAACTGGGTAAGGAAGAATGGAAATAAAAAAATGAAATATATTAATATTCCTACATATCTTAATAATCAGTTTTAATCTAAAGCCTAAAGTATTTATTTTCTTTTTTTTTAGATGTCTGTCGCTAATGTGGAGTATTTTGATCCTAAGGATAACAGGTGGAGAAACTGTACACCACTCCCTGAGGAACGGTGTGGTGCTAGAGCAGTCTCAATTTGAGATTATATACAATAAGGTTTGAATTTCAATATTTTAGGATGTGGAACAATTTGTAATACTTAGTGAAAACGGATAAAAAATTGTATAACCTCCCTCCCTTCCTTTTACCTTTTTCTTTTATTTCCCCACAGAACAAATGGTTTAAGTGTTCATCAATGTATTTCGGTCATAGCCCAGCAGTTGTTGCTGCCACAAATTCTCTGTTATATGTTATAGGAGGTTACAGTATAAATTATGATGAACGATTTGTAAGGAAGAATGAAATATATTAATAATTCCTACATATTTTTATAATAATCCTTTATAATCAGTTTTAACCTAAAACCTGAACTATTTTTTTTTATTTTTTTTATTTTTTTTTTTTTTGATGTCTGTCGCTAATGTGAGTATTTTGATTCTAAGGATAACAAGTGGAGAAACTGCTGTACACTACTCCCTGAGGAACGGTCTGATGCTAGAGCAGTCTCAATTTGACTCCAATCAAGATACCTTCCTTCAAAACTGACATTGTCCACTCCATTTAATCCATCCATTTAAAATAAAAAAAGCTCGCTTCCTGTGTCTTTTTTAACTTACCTAACTTGAAATTTGAAAGTATCCTTGTGGGTCAATGGTACCATTTTTTAATTTTGTATTTTGCTGAGAGATGACCAGGATGCCTAACCAACTAGAAAAAACAAAACAAAAGGAAGAATACCATTGTTTAGAGTTGAACAAACAGAGCTGAATGTTATTACTTTTATGTCGGATGCTCAGAAATGATGGGGTGTAGTGTAACCCAATTGTACAAATATTATTTTTAAATTTTACATAAATGTAATCCACCCACCATCTTTTTCTTCTTCTTTGGGTTCTAGCGATATACTTTGGACGGTTGGTTCCTCCTCTTCTCACACTATTCTCCTTCCTCTTCTTTTTTCACTTACATCAGGAAAATCTACGAAAACTAATTTATCCTTTCCTTCGAGGTATAGATCATTGAACTTGCATTCGTCCCATTCCTCCTCTTCTTTCAATATTACATCAGGAAAATTATCCTCCTCCAATAATACTCCATCATCAGGTAGCAGCTTACAATTATCGTCTTCGTCGTTGGTATTCTTCTTCTCGTCGTCCTCATCCTCAAATGGTGGTGGTGGTGGTGGTGGTGGTGGTGGTAGGGCTATGTGTTTTTTTCTGTGTTTAATCAGGCTATTCGGCCAATAATATTTTTTAGTACAGAATTCACATTCCAAAGTTTTCTTTGAGCTGTGACGCAACTGGTGATAGCGAAGACTGTTTGGACTACTTAAAACCTTGCCACATATTTTACAGCGAAACTTTGCTTCTTTTTCTTTTATGTGTGTTTTTCTGTGTTTATTAAGGGTAGTCTTATAATGGTTGCTATTCAGGGCTTTTTCGAGAAACTTTTTTTTCTTGGCGTTGTCGAGATAAATCGTCTGCAGTAACCTCCATCTCGTCAATTCGTCCATAATATCCTCGAGGCGGCGAAGTACAAACAGACTACGTAGATCCTGTCTAGACAGACCCTTTTTAAAGGAGTATAAATTCACTATGGAGCAACTCGAAGCATAAAAGGTGATAGACAGACCCTCAGATAGCTCTCATAACGAAAACTGGATTTTAATTCCAATATAGAAATACAGTACAAAGACTGTTCTCAGGCAGCTTCTTTGAACATTCCAATTACCACCCTTAACTTACCAAGGATAAAGAATAATCTATTTCATATTTTAAATATGTTTTCATTTTAATTTTAATATTTGTATACTCTGTTAGTGATTAAATAGTAAATAAAAAATATAGTATAGATTCCATTTCTCCTTTCATCAGAAAACCCTCGATTTTAGGCGGGCGATTTACGTTATAACTCGCATTTTCATATTCAAATTTTTAAAAACACGTTGGGGTTGTGTGGAGAAGCAAGTTCAGAATAAATTATTGTTGCCAAATATGGTGTGTCTTGTACTTCCTCCTTCCTCTTCCTCTTTGAGTTGAGTTGTAGCAGATTTAATTCAGACAAGGGGGGTACATCATTGAACTCGTATTCCCCTCCACATCAAGATGATCTATTTCTCCTTAAGTTTAGGTGGTTGTAGTTTAATTTCATCTTCCTCCTTCTTAATTTCATTTTCCTCCTTCTCCTCTTCCTGTTGTAGTTTACCCTTATTTCTCGGTGGCATTCTCCTTGCGTCCTCGTCCTCTGGTAATAGTGGTTGGGATATGTATGTTCTAGTGCAACCCAGGCTGTGTCGATCCAGGTTATTCTGCCAATAATAATTAGCGTTTACATCTAAATAACCCATTGTGAAGCAACTAGTGATGAAGGTTGTTTGTATTACTTAAAATCTTCTCCGCGCCACATACGTTACAACTGTTACCGGAGGACTCAAGAAGCTGACTACTATTGGCTGTAGAGAAAGGATCTTTAAGTAGGTAGTACAAGTAGCCTCTCTATCACCAGTTACATCATAGCTCCCCAAAAAATCTTTTTTAATGTAATATTTCTATATTATTGGGTGGGCTAGTAATATGTTAGGGTAGTAATTAACAAGAAATAAAAAAATCCCGAGTCAGGCAAATCCGCCAAAGAAACTCTTCTATAAGGTTGTAGTAACATTGTAGTGGACATTGCCACGCTAAACTTACCAAGGATAAAAAATAATGTATCTTATTTTAAGTAAGTATTTTAATTTTTATTACAATACAATTTTATCTTCTCCTCCCTCTTTGTTAATAGTTATAAATTGTTATACCGTGTCTACAGTAGAATGAAGAAATATTTCTCACTAATGCGGCCTAATTAAAGGAAATAACCACCTTATTTCTCTTGGTAAAAAAATAATTTTCCTTCTCCCCCTCTTCATAAGTATCCTCTTCCTCCTTCACCTCCTCTTCATAATTATCTTCCATTTTCACCTCTGTATCTATTTCCTTCTCTTCTTCATTATTCTCCTTCCTCTCATAATTATCTTCTATTTTCATCTCTTCGTTGTTGTCTTCTTTAATTTCTATTTCTTCTTTCGAAGCTGAAGCAGAAGCAGATGAGAAATTTAATTTAGTAGTAGGAAAAACACTACCACAAACACTCCTCCTTCTATTAGTTTTCTGTTTAGATTTCTCAATAATAGCTTTCTCGACATTCTGCATTGTTATTGTTGTAAAGAGAGAGTATTAACTGAGGGTGTTGTACGTTAAACTCCCTCCTAATATATATGCTCTAAAGAGATGAGTCATATCCTGCATCTATAAGCTACTTGAAGGAATGACTCCCGTTTATAATTTAAGAAAAGTTATTATTTATAAAATTTATGGATTCGCTTTTCTTAAAAGAAAAGAAATCTGGAAAACCCATCCCAATTAAAATAAATTTTGTGTGTATTGTGTATTTATTAATTTCCATTAATTAAAACTTAACTAATAAATGATCGATCTTGTGTTGTTGGTGGCGGTTGTTGTTGTTGTTGTTGTTGTTGTTGTGGTTGTTGTTGTGGTTGTGGTTGTTGTTGTTGTTGTTGTTGTTGTTGTTGTTGGGGTGGTGGTGGTTGTGGATACATCATATTATTATAATACAGATAGGGATGATATTGAAAATTAGATGAAGATGATGAATTATGAGGATAAGGTATAGGAGGAAGGAAAGGTGGTGGTGGTGGGGGAGGAGGATACTGATACAATGATTGGGCTGTAGTTATAAATGGTTGTGGTTGTGAAATTTGTAATGGTGGTTGAGGTTGATTGTTATTTTGTAAAGTATGCCAGCGATAATATGCCAAATTGTTATTATTTTCATCATGTGTTTTTCTTTGTATATTGAATAAATTATGAAATCCATCATCAAGAGTATCTTGGAGTTTATTATTTTTATCTGTACTTTCCTGACACTTTTTTTCGTCTGATTCGTCATT
>NW_024749001.1:0-5000 GCF_018991925.1 Homarus americanus
ACAGATGTGGCAGCTGGGGGTGTTACCGCTGGAGTGTCCTGCCACTGGCGAAGTGTTGGCATCGCCGGGAGTGTTTCACGCTGCGTCAGTACCAGTGCTTCAAAAGGACGTTTTGCTGCCTTACTCGAACATAGATTAGGTTGGGCGGTGCTTACGGAGCAAAGAGATCATGACTCTGCTAACACGATGGTTTAAAAAGGCGGCGTGGCCACCTGACTCTAGGAGATCGCCCCCCATGATGCTGTAAGGATCAACACTCTGCTAGCAGTGGTGAACAACAACTCCCAATCCTGGCCGAGTTTTGTACTGAACCATTTATTACAGAACTATCTTCCTGGAACACCACACTGGTTCGGCAATGACCCGGTACTTGTAAGCACAGCCAAAGTGACATACACCTCAGTACCAATATTGTGATTATTTGCCCACTCGTTCCTGCCTTATCTGGAGAGCAATAAGACAACGCGGAATGAAGTGTAGCAAGATTATTAGTTATGAACTTTGTATCATGTCAATATGCTCAATAGTCAATTATACTGAGATAAATTGTGTGAGACTAAATCAATTAAAATCAGATAGATCACCATGTAATACTAATGAACGCCTTGTTGTCTGCAGGTTTTGATCACATCAATAACAATGAATGCGTCAAAAGACGGAAATGAATCATTCCTCTGACTTGCTGTCACCCGGGAACGTCCCAATTCAAGGCGTTTACAGTCAAAAAAACAAATGCGGTAGGGCATCGAAGGAATCATCAATCACTAGGAGAAAAAGGACCACAGGACACGTCACCAACGCCAGGAGTTCAGCGTGAACAACGTAGATCGTCAATCAGGCCACCTGCCCACAGGAGGGGATATCGGCGAGGAGAAGGTCGTGTGTTTGAATGAAGTGTTTAAATATCTGAGGGGTTGTCATGTGCTTCGGTTCAAACGTACGGTGCTGTGAGCGTTTGTTTGTGGGCCAAGCCGGCCCGCGGCACCCAGTGTGAGGCAAAACCCACCCCTCCCAGTGACTATACGTGTGCACTGCGATCATAACGGCAGCTGACCGGGTTTGAAAACAAATAAACCAACTTCACGAATTACAAGCGTAAGTGTGATTAAATTGACTTAATATCACCCACCCCAGACACTGTAAACAAACTTGCAGTGATTCACGGTACACTGCAACAACCGACAGTGAAGGTCGCTTTGTAACACCATAAGCAAATCAACAGTGACCTTACTATGGTCAAACATATGGCAAGCAGCGAGCCACACCACTGAACGCAAATATACAGTCAGTGAAGGCAAAGCTTCAACGAACAAACTTGAGACCTAACCAGAGCTGAAAATAATTTCAATGAGAGGACCAGAGGAAGTGGAATGGATCCAGAGCAACGAAAGGGAAATGAACATGGATAAAGGTGACCGAGACCCAGAGGCAGAAGTTATCCTCCGAGCTGAACTTCCACGATGTTACTGCCACAGAAGCTGAAAAAGGCCACCCTCTGCCTGAGTCTTGTTGCTCAGCAGCTGACCAAAGTCCCGGATCTAACATATCGGCAGAAGTACGACGAACTCAGACTGAAATGCTGGAAGCATATTTTGCAAAAGGGAAATACAGCACGACGTTTGGACGAAGGAGCGACCAACCCAGGCTGAAGACATCAGGGGGGGGACTTGGCAAGTCTCCCATCAGATGACTGGACTCCTCAAGGGCCAAGGGAGAATCGGGACTCGACAAAGGGGCAGCAATGAGTTGAAATGGAGCAGCCTGAAAGGAGAGAGAAGCATGGCGGCAAGGAAGAATCCGGCAGCACCCTCAACTTCACCAAAGGATATGTTGTCATCCTACCACATGCAAAATGCACGCATCCTACTTTCAAGGGGGAGAGCCGTGGAGAAGGTCAGACCAAGCATGAATAGCTTCAAGAGATATGTGGAACCTCCATTGCCCCAGATTCGGAGAAACTCTCAAATGTTAATCCACTCGTGTTCAAGTATTCGGAATGTTCTGAACCCATTTACCAGGATGAAGTCCCTCTGAGGGCTATAGAAAGGCCCTCGAGCACCCTGAGGGACTGGCGGCGATGAGGACGCCTTATATCGAAGAATTATTAGATGAACCTGATCAATGGACCACCCGTCAAAATAAATCAACAGCGAGAGGGCCTGCAGGACTTGGCCAGGACGAACTTCAGGCTTGGTATTTAGCTTGAGTCCATGGACTCACAAGAATCCTCGAGCATCTCCTTGTAATGAAAGACATATAATTGAAAGGCTTCCTGGTCGTTTACAAGAAAGGTATGATTGCAGTCTTCGATCACCTCCAAAGAGAGATATGGCCACATGAAAATAAGGCGATGACCTGGCAGTTCATACAAAGCCTGAGTGCATGAGGGAAAGTCCAGATCAGCAAATTGCCATGACTTTGTGACCAACGACGTGGAGAACGAGATTGTCCACTTATCATGGCCCTCATCGGCTGCCACAATGCTCAAACTTCCGGAAGTTAACAAAGTTGGAAAGCGAACACAATCAAAAGAGCTGGGCTGGCTGCTTCAGCCTAAGGGGCCGGAACCGTTAGCAACTGTATGTCTGGCTTCGCTCATGCGACATTCGACGACATCGACGGTGTGGTAAGACGACATCTGAAGATGGCTCCACCTGCCAAAGGAAGGACACAGGTGTGCCGCCATGAAGGCAAGTGGGACAGCCGCCAGATCTATAAAATTGAATAGGGCAATATGCTGACGCGATGAAGCTGCCGAGGATTCAAGAGAGAGCGCCAGACTGCGACTTGAAGATACAGAGTGGGGGGAACCGGAAGAAGAAAGATGAAAGAGAGAGCCCTGAAGATGACTGGGGCGCAATCATTGAGTGGTCCACTGCCGACAAATAAAGCAAGGAGAGGAGAGTGGAATATGTGAATTACATGGGATACTACTGTAAGAGGGCGAGATCAATGACTAAGCCAAGACAAGGTCGCGCTCCCACTACCAGAAGTTCGCTAATGGGAAAGGGGTTTACAGGATCAGAGAGAACCACGGCGCCATTGGACACAGGCAGCGACAGGTCTACTGTGCCAAAGGACCGGTCTGTATGCATATTATGTATGCTGTATGTATATTATGTATGCTGTATGTATATTATGTATTATGTATATTGGTATGTGCTCCATTTATATACATTATTTATTCAGTTTCCATAGCAGCGCAGGGCAAACATTTACCATGTCCCACACGCTAATTACGTGCCTGGCGACATATGGAAGCTGCTAATGTATCACTTGCCACATGTCGCCCGGAAAGGCCAGTTGACCCCCAGACAGAGTAAGAGCGCCACCTCGCTTGTGTATTCTGGTTTATCCAGTAAATAGAACTCTACGAAAACTCTACAGGTGTTTGTGTTCGCTCCTGTAGATAGAACTTGATACCAGAACATATACATGGTCGAAAGACTAAGAATACGAGGGAAACCAACATCACTCTATAAGTTATTTGTCGTCAAAAGTGAGTTTGGGGTCGGGCGGGTTCTATTGGAATTAATCCCATATGTTCTGTTATTCACTTAACGCGTTTTCACTTAACGCCGGACCTCTATATATATATATATATATATATATATATATATATATATATATATATATATATATATATATATATATATATATATATATATATATATATATATATATATATATATATATATATATATATATAACACCACATGCATACTATTATGAGCTATAGCAGTTTTAGACTCTGCTATATTTCACACAAAGCCTGTTTATCGAGCTGATGGCCGTGAACCTCATTGGGAAAACGCCCGCCTCTTATGTGGTGTCAGTAGCATTTTACCGAATCCAGCTGGTATGAAACGCAGTTTCCAATGAGGTTCACGGCACCATCAGCCTGATGAACAGGCTTTGTGTGAAATATAACAGAGTCTAGAACTGCTTTTAGTGTCCTTTGTGGCCTAGCCGGTAAGCTGCCTCAGTCACACCCAGTAGGTCGAGGGTCTGATTCCTGCTGGTGAGGTCGTTGATTATATGTTCAAAGTCCGCCTGTTATATGGACCAAAAATGAAGTATATATATGTACCTCGCGTTTCATACCAGCGATTCGGTAAAATGCTACTGACACCACATAAGAGGCACGGGCAGTTTCAATGAGGTTCACGGCGCCATCAGCTCGATGAACAGGCTTTGTGAAATATAACAGAGTCTAGAACTGCTTTAGTGTCCTTGTGGCTCAGCCGGTAACTGCCCCTAGTCACACCCAGTAGGTCGAGGGTTCGATTCTTGCTGGTGAGGTCGTTGATTATATGTTCAAAGTCCGCGTGTTATATGGACTAAAAATGAAGTATATATATGTACCTCGCGTTTCATACCAGCTGGATTCGGTAAATGCTACTGACACCACATAAGAGGCACGGGCAGTTTCCCAATGAGGTTCACGGCGCCATCAGCTCGATGAACAGGCTTTGTGTGAAATATAACAGAGTCTAGAACTGCTTTTAGTGTCCTTGTGGCCTAGCCGTAAGCTGCCCTTAGTCACACCCAGTAGGTCGAGGGTTCGATTCTTGCTGGTGAGGTCGTTGATTATATGTTCAAAGTCCGGCGGTTATATGGACTAAAAATGAAGATATATATGTACCTCGCGCCATACCAGCTGGATTCGGTAAAATGCTACTGACACCACACATAAGAGGCACGGGCAGTTTCCCAATGAGGTTCACGGCGCCATCAGCTCGATGAACAGGCTTTGTGTGAAATATAACAGAGTCTAGAACTGCTTTAGTGTCCTTGTGGCCCAGCCGTACGCTCCTAGTCACACCCAGTAGGTCGAGGGTCTGATTCCTTGCTGGTGAGGTCGTTGATTATATGTTCAAAGTCCGCTGTTATATGGACTAAAATGAAGTATATATATGTACCTCGCGTTTCATACCAGCTGGATTCGGTAAAATGCTACTGACACCACATAAGAGGCACGGCAGTTTCCTCAATGAGGT
>NW_024749001.1:7500-15000 GCF_018991925.1 Homarus americanus
AGGTGGTATCCAGTATATGCTGATAACCACAAGGAAACAATAAACAAGAGTTTCAGAGTTGGGTAATTCACATCTTCAGGATCTGTACTCACCCCTGAAGATGTGAATTACACGAAAGCGCATGGGAACTTCGTGTTTTCTTGTATTATCAGCATATACATGTATATATATATATATATATATATATATATATATATATATATATATATATATGTTATATATATATATATATATATATATATATATATATATATATATAGTATATATATATATATATATATATATATATATATATATATATATATATATATATATATATATATATATATATATATATATATATATACAGTATTATCCCTCAACGCTTCACTTAACGCCATGACATACGGTGCCTGCCAGCTGAACTTTCACTTAACTGCTGATTTTTCCCACAGCAACGCGGTGAGTGTCCGCTCACACACAAGGATGCTATTTTTAGATTTTGACCACCAGCCACCCGCCCGCCTCCTCAGCTGCCTGCCTCCGCCATAAGCGGGCGCTGCAAGGTTGGGCGTAGTGTGTCTTGTTATAAGTATCACTGACGCCTGGCAGCGACGCCTCGGGATCAGGATTGGCCATGCAGCCCTACCTCTGCTGCGTTAGCTGTAATTGGCTTTAAAGTATTATGACGTGACTACCCAGGGGAGGGAGGGAGGGAGGAGAGACGACGCTGACCTAGCCGCCAGCTCTTCATTCCCTCAGTTGTAGTTAATGATCCATTGTTCCGTAAAATGGCTTCCGCTGACCACTACCCCCAGAGAGAACCTTCTTTACCTGGACCCAGCGGCACTAAACCAAAGAAGACACGACGCTTCCGCTGCCACGAGCTGAAGCAAACAAATTGTTCACATTTGGAGAAAGGAAGACGCTTGTTGATCTCAAGGCTACGGAAGAGGAAGCACAACGAACTAATGACCAGCACGATCAAGAAGGATGCTGCCAAGATAAAGGAGCACATGAAGCTCACAAAGTCTGCAGGTGCTTCAGCTATCAGGTATTGCCAGAACAGGGTGCTGGCAAAAGTGGAAACTTTGCTGGTGAGTTATTTGGTGCGTCAGGCGCGACGCAACATGGCGGTGGACATGCGCTCAGTGCAGGAGTACGCACGTGAGCTATACGCAGCAGTGACACGTAAAATGGGAATTGCAGAGCCCAAACCCTTCAATGCTTCCCATGGTTGGCTGCATAGGTTTAAGAGGAGGAACAAGGTCACCAATATCAGCATTGTTGGTGAGGAAGCGAGTGCTGACCGTGCGGCGGCTAGAGATTTTCCTCCGTTTTTACGTGAGATTATGGAGGAAGGACAGTACACTGACGACCAGGTGTTTAACATGGACGAATCTGGTCTTTTCTGGAAAAAGTTACCTTCCAAGACCTTCGTTGTCCAGTCTGCGAGCAAGGTAAGGGGCCGGAAGATGCAGAAGGAACGCATCACCGTCCTGTTTACCACCAATGCCTCCGGTACCTGTAAACCAAAGTTATCGGTGATTCACAAAGCCCGCAAGCCGCACGCCTACAAGAATATGGACATGAACAAGCTTAATGTCCACTGGCTAACCGCACGTAAGGCGTGGATGTCCTCTTCTCTGTCCCTCTTCTGGTTTGACAACTTTTTTGTTCCTGACGTGCAGAAATTCTGCGAGCAACAGAATGTTCCATTCAACATTTTGTTGCTCCTTGACAACGCACCTGGACACTCGCCCCTACTAATGGATCGTCACCCCAACGTAAAAGTGGTCTTCCTTCCTCCCAACACCACGTCATTAATCCAGCCTATGGACCAGGAGTTAATCTGCAACGTTAAAGCTGCATACTCGGCAAAGAAATTCAAGCTCCTGAACGACTCTACCAACACCAAGGATGAGTTGCGTAAGCTGGGTGACACCGACAGCGAGAGTAAAAGCGACGAGGACAAGGAACAAGAGGCGGCGACTCAAGAAGTTCTCGTCAAACAATTTTGGAAGAAGTTTAACGTCAAACAAGCTGTAGACTTCTTGGTGGAGGCATGGGATCTGCTGTCTACTGCTACGATTCGTCACGCATGGAGACATGTGTTGCATGGCATACCAGGTGAGAGGAGGAGTGAATCTGTTACTGGTCAGGTTCAGACTGTTGCAGTAGCAGTGGACCTTGCCAGAGAAGCTGCGCAGACTGTTACAGCTGAAGGCTTCTCCGAGACCACCAACGAAGACATCATGGAGGTGATCAGAGATCCTGAAGTGACTGCCGACGAGATGTTGGAAGAAGAACCCGCCAGTGAAGAGGAGGAAGAAGGTGCGTCATTCTCCGAAGAACCTAGTTTAAGTCATAGTGATATTAAGTGTGTCATAGAGTTAACAGAAAAAATTAAGTCCATCGTTTCCCGCGACACTGACGATGAACGCCATGACGTCTTCCATAACCGACTGGTGCAGGCTATGGAGCCGTACATCAAGGTGTATCACGACAACATCAAAGCCAGCCGTCAGAAAAGCATAACCGAGTTCTTCGCCCGCAACCCACCACAGCCAGCCCAAGGCAGTGATAGTGATAGTGAAGGTGATTTTGAGGGATTTGTCAGGGAAGCCATGACAACTGTAAGTGACAGTGATATTGATTCACCTAGTAATGGTGATTCACCTAGTAATGGTGATTCACCTGAGGGGCAGTAATCTGCCCTCTGCCTCGGAACCAGCCTCCATCCCCGTATGCCGACCCATCTCTTCTACTACCGTGAGTGTTCCTTAAAAATTTTCGTTTTTTAACCTATTCTTTATTTTTCCTATGTTAACCTTTATCTTTCCTAACCTAACCTCTTCTATATTACTTGTTTTTCATGCCACCATAAAGTTAAGATAGAATTTTTACTACAACATAGTTATTTGTCGTCAAAAAGTGGAGTTTGGGGGTCGGGCTGGGTTCTATTGGAATTAATCCCATATGTTCTGTTATTCACTTAACGCGGTTTTCACTTAACGCGGGACCCTCTGGGTTCAATTGACCGCGTTAAGTGGGGTACAACTGTATATATATATATATATATATGCAGTATATACAGATGGTCCTCGGTTAACGAACACAACTGCTCCAGCAGGTTGTTCGTTAACCGGTAAAATTGTTAACTAAACCATTATTTCAATGGGTTTTGGAATTGGTTCCAGCTCACCGAAAATTGCCTAAATTCAAAAAAAATGGTAGAAAGTTCACTTCTACTTGAGGTGTGTATGTAGAAGGCTCCTGGATGATGATGATGATGATGATGGAATTAGAATGGGGGTGGAGGAGAAGGAAGAAGAGAAGGCATTGGGGGGAAGAGAAGTCACCCCATGGCACCATTTTCACCCATAAATTTTAGCTCTCTGGTGTAATTCAAGATTATTTTCTTTAAATCAACACTGCACTGCATTATATATTGTCAATATGTAAAATATATTTCAAAATGACCAATAATTTGCTTGGAAACACAGAAAAAAGCATTTAGTTGAAGAGAGTCTCAAGCAAGATGTTACCTCCAGTGAAAACAGAGAGAGACTAACTCCTGTTTGCTGTGTTAAGAGGCTGGATGCCGCGCATTAAACTAGTCACTTTACCTTCAATTATGTTCAATAATTGTTAAAATGACTAAAAAATTGAATATTAAACTTTTAAAATTATTGAATAGTATAAACTTCTTGATATTTACAAAAATAGTAAGGAATTTAAGCCCTAGAACCGATTAATGTATTGGCGGACTGATACTAAAGCTGGTTGCCCGGTCAGTGCAAGCGAAAACATGTTGAGGTCGGTTCGTAAGAAGTTCGTTAAGCGAATTTTTTTCGTTAACCGAATTGAAGATCCTTATGGAAGGCAGTTCGTTAACCGAAATTTCGTTAACCGAGGCGTTCGTTAAACGAGGGGCCACTGTATATATATATATATATATATATATATATATATATATATATATATATATATATATATATATATATATATATATATATATATATATATATATATATATATATATATATATATATATATATATATATATACACAGTCAACTCCTCACTTTACGTCCCACATTCCGTGTTTCCACGCTTACACGGGTGCCCTGCCAGAACCCAGGATGCTCACATTCATGTGGGTAAAAATTCTTTACACGGTGAAGTATACTTTTTATTTAGCTCATAAAATTCATACAAATTATCCCACAGAATATAATTTACATTGCTGGAATTTCATACTTGATGATAATATTTTGAATATAAACATCATAGATTTTGCATTAGACATATAAATTTTAGATATAATGTTTACTCTGAGTAAATATGTTATCTTTTTTGTGCAAAATATATGACATTTATATTCAAAAATATTCCTGCTCTTACAAGCGAATCCAGCAATGTCAATTATATTATCCTCTAACTTTAATCTGGAGGTATTATTTACTACTAAATGGCAATTTAGTTTCGCACCAACCTTTTCTTGAAGGAGGATTGGTGGGGTGGGGGAGGGAGCACTGGACCCCACCATCTGGCGCTTTTGGAAGAATGGGAGGCAAGGTGGGGTACTTTTGATTGGTTGTGATAGTGTCGTGAAGAATATTTTTTTTTTTTTTTTTTTATTAACTGGAATATTTGTTTTAGCTCATAAAAATTCATACAATTACTCGGGTTAGAATTTTCACATTGGAATTTCAGCACTTGATGATCATTTTGAATATAAACGCTACAGATTTTGCATTAGACATACAAATTTAGATAAATATGTTTATTTGAGTAAATATATTATCTTTTTAGCAAAAATATATGACATTTATATTCAAAATATTCTTGGTCTTACAAGGAATCCAGCAATGTCAATTAAAGAGTATTATCCTAACTCTTAGTTTGAGGTATTATTTATTACTATACCTGGTTTTCCAAAAATTTCTCAGAGAGGGAAGAGCCACAGTGTAGTGTGAGAAGTGGGAGGGAGTTGAGTCCATTAGTTTGAATGGACATTAACTTCATAACTGATTTTCTATTTCTTAAGTATTAATTGTGTGCATGTACCATCACAAAATTAAGATGCGCTTTTTTACTAGAACATAGGTATTGTGTTGGCAGCGAGTTTGGGGTCAGCTGGTCTCTTTATTTCATTTAATCCCTATGTTATGCTATTCACTTCACGCAAGCCACTTTCCGCGGGGTACCCTGTGGGTTACATTAATCAAGGTAGTGAGGGTTAATTGTATATATATACTATATACATATGTTAGCTCGTCTTCACACACGCTGGGTTTAGCATTCACGATTCGCAAATTGCTGGATTGCCCCTGGCTGGAGGAATATTCTGTACATTGAAGCAATTAGCGTACATTCAAATCAAGGCCATTCAACTTCAAGGCTAAGTAATCAACACGGGACACCGCCTCGGCTTCATTAAATTTTCACATTAATGCATAGCGCACACGCCAATTCTGTTACTCTCTCACTCAGTCTCTGCTGTAACCACGCTTTGTGTTGACATCAGAATTAGAAGCTACAGCCATACCCACATTTACCATGGCCCCAAAAAGCATCAAAGACACCAGCTGGAGCCAATTCCCTTGGCACCAGAAGAAAGTGATGACTGTGCAGGAGAAGGTGGAGTTGTTGAATAAGTTAAGGAGGGAATGTCGCTCGCTGGGTTGTTGGGCAACTGTATTAACGGAACGAGAACAATCAGACGCATTCATCATGAAAAAAAGGAAAAGATATCTGTGATGCTGTAGCCAGTGCTCCACGCAGTGCTAAGCATGTCAGCCAAGTGAGGGAGAGAAGGCAATGGTGAAGGAGAATGCCTTGTTTTTGTGTGATAGAGGACCAGCATCGAAAGGTGTAGTAGTGGACTTTATCCTTATCCGGGAAAAAGCTAAGTTCTGCACACACGCTCACGCCTGCAGCTATGAACCTCAGATTCAGTACCAGTGCTGCTACCCCACACCCCGAGACACTCCTAGAAACCTCCGACACCTTCCAAGCCAGCAAGGGGTGGTCGGACAATTTCTGGGCCGCCGATGGCCTGAAGAATGTGAAGATGACTGGGGAGGCTGCGCCAGCAGACAATCATGGCTACAAAACTTTCCAGCAGAGCTGGAAATAACACCGAGGAGCAGGGTTACAAGCCAGAACAAGTTTGGAATATGGACAAAACAGGGTATAATAAATTACTACTGTACATTTAACCTTAAAACTGCTCAATGTTCTGT
Organism: Homarus americanus; assembly: GCF_018991925.1. Classification (NCBI taxonomy): domain Eukaryota; kingdom Metazoa; phylum Arthropoda; class Malacostraca; order Decapoda; family Nephropidae; genus Homarus; species Homarus americanus. Next base: position 13,730 of record NW_024749001.1, read on the forward strand.
TGTACTGCACGCATTGTATTGTGTTGTAAGAGAAAACGGGATAAATGCTGCCTGAGTTTTATACAGAAGCTTTTTATATTTTTATTCCAGAAAGGATTTACCATACAGTGTGGTGTAATATTTTTATACCAATTTTGATACCAGATACTTTGTATGTATAATAGTACAGGGTGTACTACTATTATTTTCTTCTAATAGGTTTGTTCTGAAAAAGATTTGACGAGCTGGATTATCGCTTCAAGAAGAACGCCAGGTAATCAGGATTCAGGCAGCTGGGCGACAGGCACTGCGGTTATTTTGCGCATAAGCAGTGGTTACCCCACTACCAGGCTTCATATACAAGTCTAAGAAACCGCATGCATTCAAACACTGTGACATGAGCTTGCTGTCTTTTTCTGGATGTACAAGAAGAAGGCCTGGACAACGAGCACCTGTTTCTCAACTGGTTCCACCATTGTTTTCGCCAGAGGCCTAACGCCACCCGTACCCAGAAAAGGAAATGGCCCAAGATCCTGCTAATCCTCGCATAATGCTCCTGGTCATCCACAGTCAGTGGAGGTGCTGCATGAAAAGGTACGGCGGTTGTTCCCACCCAACACCACTGCACTTTATCCAGTTACCGACCAGGGAGTTATCAAGACTTTCACAATCATAAACGTGTGATGGCCAGACTGCACTCAGCCTTAGACCATCAAACTCGATAAAAGCTCGAGTACTGGAAGAACTTCAACATTGTCGACTGCTTATCTTTGGTGGCTGAATCTTCAAGGATGTGAAGCCTGACAGTGAATGCCTGCTGGAAATCACTGTGGCTCGAATGTGTGAAAAAGATTTCACTACTTTCTCCTGAAGAAGCCATATCAGAGAAGCGGTGAAAAGACCCTGGCACTGTCGAGGAAAAGCATTAAGAAGCCTATAGACATGGCAGAGGACGAGATTAGGAGCTAATCGAAGAACACTTACATTGCTGAGCTGACCGAGGAGGATCTACAGGAGTTAGTAGAGACTCAGGCGCAGGAAGAGGAAGCGAAAGGAAAAGGAGGAGGAGGAAGAGCACTAAGAAATAACATTGGAGAAGTTGGGGGAGATGACCAGGATGATTGAGGCACTGAAAACCTGGCCTATAGTATGGACCCCTCCACAGGCGTGCCCCTGGAATTCATGCGATAGATGGATGATGCTTTGTCTACAAAAAAAAACATCATGGAAGAAATGAAAGAAAGAGACGACAACTCCCATCACCATGTTCTTTTGGTTACCGAAAGAGGTTC
>NW_024749001.1:20000-58248 GCF_018991925.1 Homarus americanus
CAGCTTACTGCTGGGGTAAAATCTTTATTATACCATAAATTTTTTTGTTCTAATTAGACCATCTCATGCAAGCATTTGTTTGAATAACTATTATTCTACTGTAACTACAATACAGTGCAGTATAATAATCTGTTAAAAGCATTGGTGGAGTTATCTGGATGTCGATTTTTATAAAGGATGGGGCTGAAGAACTCTATGGCAATCAAGTCTAACACATCTTCCAGAAAGGTCCCTGCAGTGCCCCCTAACCATCCAAATGCTTCCTGTATAGTATGTTTTGGATACACATCCAGGTAGACTGTTTTTATACAGTCCAAGACATTATTATACTATACATTACAAGTACGATTATTGCACCCTAAGTGTTTACAATTGCTTTATGACTTGGTGAGTAGTTTGCTCATGAGATGGACACAGCAACATGCCCCCATTTCCTGGCATATAATTCAGCTCTCTTTGCCCAATGTAGGGTATAGCCTAAGGCTACTGAGAAGATACTCTGGTTCCCTTGAAGGGTCTAGTCTGTGGTAGAATTATAGAAAAATTTCATTTTGGAAATGCTAAGTTGTTATCCTGCCTTAAAATTAATCAGATATGACCGCAATACTGTTGTCTCTTTCTAGGACTAATTATATGCTCCTTTATGCTTCGATTAAAGGGCATAGTTGAATCCTTCAAGGGATTCAACAGTTATTTATGAACGGGGTTGATCAGTAAGGCCAAATAGATTATTACAACCTATACTGCAATGAGTCTGAATTACATCTCTCCCAACAATGTTTATTTTCACTGTCAGTTTTCACCAGGTAATTAACTCAGGAAATGAACATGGGGTTTTCATCTTTGTAGGTCTCTGACCTTTATGTCCAAATAGCAGAATATGATTTCCTGGGCCAATAGGCAGACACACAAATGTAGCATATATCTACACAGTATAGGTTTGTCAGAGAACACCTGTCACAGCTTATACAGTAATAAAACAGTCACTCTGTAACCCCAGAAAGGTGCAGTATCATATATGATTATTTTTATAATAATTTATCAATTACAACTGTATAATAATATACTGAGCCTATCCTACAATAGTATTAACATTACTCAATGTTCTATAGTGTAATTATCATAAGAATGAAGAACAAATATTGCTTTGATGAAAGTTGCAAGATGTTTTGATGAAGGGAAACATGGGTGGGAGTAATACTCACGCAGTAGTAGAAAACATCACATAGCTGCAACATCAGTTCTTCCTTTTTCAAAGCTGAAACCCCCAAAAATGTTACCTTATAGAAATAGTATTTTTGAAATGAAAGGGGCTTAAGTGGTCGTCTTGTAGTCTCTAAGAAACGATAAGAAAATATAAGGTGAAAGAGATTCTACAAGAGTAATAAATTTGAATTAGACAATACAATGTAATGGGGTTGAAGCTTACTTGGTTACAGGAAGATCTTCACTACTGGCAGATGTTGTATGTTTCTCCTCAAAAGGAATATGTGTCGAGGTAGCTATTTGGTGAGCTTCTGACCCATCTGTAGATTTAGCAGGTTGCTGTGGAATCACTGTGGAGTCTGATGCTGCAGTTGCTGGATCTGAATCTTGTTGTGAAGTTCTGGTGTTTGTCTGATTATTTGTATCAAGTGATGCTACAATGGATGCATACTGATTCATCTGTAATTAAAAATATATAAAATAAATAAATAAATAATAAATAAACAAGTACTGTACAACTAAATTTAAATCACATAATTATGTAACAAGACAAACAAATAATTGTCTAAAATATTTTACTATACTGCTGAAGATGGAAAGAAAAGGCATCAAAATTATTTAACTGGCATCCTTCAAGTTAAGGAAAGGTTACCCTCCTGAAAAGTTATCTATAACTCAGATTTCTGTGAATTGAAACCTATTTTCTCCTTGATTTCCATTACATACCCAGTAACTGGAAATACTGTACTTTTCTCTGGGAAAAATTACCTCCCCCCAGAAACAAACTGTACAAATATCCCTTGTTTAGTGTCAATTCATTTAACATTAATTCACTTTGGATTTAAAAATGTTTTGACACACTTTCTCATTTAATGTTAGTAAAAATTAGATTTAGCGATGGCTTGAATCACTGGGAAAGGTGAAAAACTGAAGATTCTGTGTTCCAATTCTGCACCTCTAATGTCACTTGTCTATGTTTACCCATGAGCCTGAGAGTTTGCTGTGAATTCTTTTGGAAAAATGACTGATAAAGCATTGTAAAAGTTGTGAAGTGCTAAGAGCAAGGTTGAATTAAAATCAAATTTTTCTTGAAAAAAAAAAAAAAATAATAAAAAAAAATAAATAAAAAAACAAATAAACCGATTGTTATGTTTTCATCATTTACCGGTATATGAAAATATGTTGTTCTCTCCATCTAAGGTTTACTAAGGGTTAAATGAAATTTCTTTGGGGTATCATACATTTTTAAGACAGAGGTATACCATGTAACTTGACATAAAACTGATAAATTTTAACACTTGATTATAGCCTACCGGTAGTTAAAATAAACAGACATAATACGCCACAGAAACTTGAATTAAATCTCATCAGCCTTGTCTCTGTAACAAAATTTTAACTTCTTGGTAAGATGAACAAAAAGCAAGTCTTATAAACATTAACATTCCTTAGAAGTGATTGACCGGGTACATGTAAACTTATCTTTTGATTAACGATATGTATCAGTTGAATGAGAAACACTTAACACTTGTAGGGCACTTTTATTACGTATTATAGTTATTTTTACACAGATGTTTATAACACTATTTATGCATCATACTCAGATACACAGACTCAGTATAAAACAGTGGACGATGCAGACGACATATATGCGAAAAAAAAAAACGTACAGTACAGTATTACCCCGCATAACGTGGTTTCACTTAACGTGTTTTATCATATACGCGGTGCCTCGCCAGAGCTGAACTTTCACTTAACACGGATTTTTTCATCATATACGCGGTGAGTGTCCGGCTCGAGACGCTATTTTTAGATTTGCCCCACCCGCCACCCTGCCTGACTGCCTGTTTTAGCTCATAAAATTCATACAAATTACTCAAGTTAATGATAATTTATTGCTGGAATTTTAGTACCTAAGTGATCATTTTGAATATAAACATCATATATTTTGCATTAGACATAAAATTTTTAGATAAAATGTTTAATCTGAGTAAGTATGTTATCTTTTGTGCAAAATATATGACGTTTATATTCAAAATATTCCTGGTCTTACAAGGAATCCAGCAATGTCAATTATATTATCCTAACTTTAATCTGAGGTATTATTTAATACAAAATGTTAAAATCTAAATTTTTCACCCACTCTTCTCTTGAAGGGATGATTGGTGGGGGGTGGGGGGGAGGGTTGGGACTGACCGTGCGGTTGGAAGAGGGGGGAAGGCAAGGTGGGGTACTTTGATTGACAGATAGTGTCCTGAAGATTATTTTTTTTTTTTATTAACTGAAGATATTTGTTTTAGCTCATAAAATTCATACAAATTACCCGGCCAGAATATAATTTACATTGCTGGAATTCTTATAATTTGATGATCATTTTGAATATAAACATCATATATTTTGCATTAGACATACAAATTTTAGATAAAAAAATTTTCTGAGTAAGTATGTTATCTTTTGTGCAAAATATATGACGTTTATATTCAAAATATTCCTGGTCTTACAAGGAATCCAGCAATGTCAATTATATTATCCTAACTTTAATCTGAGGTATTATTTAATACAAAATGTTAAAATTTATTTTTTTCACCCACTCTTCTCTTGAAGGGAGGATTGGTGGGGGGTGGGGGGGAGGGTTGGGACTGACCGCGCGGTTGGAAGAGGGGGGAGGCAAGGTGGGGTACTTTGATTGACAGATAGTGTCGTGAAGATTATTTTTTTTTTTATTAACTGAAGATATTTGTTTTAGCTCATAAAATTCATACAAATTACCCGGCCAGAATATAATTTACATTGCTGGAATTCTTATAATTTGGTGATCATTTTGAATATAAACATCATATATTTTGCATTAGACATACAAATTTTAGATAAAAAAATTTTCTGAGTAACTTTTGTGCAAAATATATGACATTTATATTCAAAAATATTCCTGGTCTTACAAGGAATCCAGCAATGTCAATTGTATTATCCTAACTTTAGTTTGAGGTATTATTTATTAAAATTTAGTGGTTTTCTCAAAAATTTCTCAGAGAGGGAAGAGCCGGCAGTGTAGTGTGAGAGGGGGAGGAGTTGAGTCCATTATTTGAATGGACATTAACTTGGCGACTGTATTTCTCTATTTCTCTTAAGTATTAATTGTGTGTATGTACCATCATAAAATTAAGATGTTATTTTTACTACAACATAGTTATGTGTCTTCAAAAAGTGGAGTTTGGGGGTCGGGCCGGTTTCTATTGGAATTAATCCCATATGTTCTGTTGTTCACTTAACGCGGATTTCACTTAACACGGGACCCTCTGGGTTCTATTGACCGCGTTAAGTGGGGTACAACTGTATAATGAAAAATTCTTCCTATACAGTATTTGTTAGCAATTTACATGTGAAATTACTTAGAGTGGACCCTTGCCATTCACGAGGGATAGGTTCCAAGAAATGGCGCGAATTGGCAAATAGCAACTTATACTACCTTAGTGCACGACTGTATACCTATACCAAACAACTGACCAGCCGTGGCAGCACTCATCCCCTCTTTTAACTTATCTAATAATAAAACTTTCTTGGTCAGGGTCATCACTGACTTCTGCCTTCTACATTTCACTCCACTAGCATCACTAGCACTGACACTAGGCACTGTAGGCAGTCTTTTAGGGGCCATTTCACACAGAAACACTAAAGTTCTGAGAGTACAACACAAGATGCTGTGTGGGGTATCTCTCTGTGCTGCAGGAAAAATCTTGCAAGTTAGCCACCATATGCTTCCCGCGAATTGTCGAAATCACGAATCGCAAACGGCAAGGGTCTACTTTATTGTATATCCAGAGTTAACAAAATCCGTTTTTTAAAACCCCAAAACCACTGTTTAAATGATTTTTATTTTTATATTTTAATGCTATTATGTTAGTTTTAATAAGCTTCAAGTGTTTTAGGTGCTTTATATAATGTTTTAATATGCTATCAGTCATAAACATTACCTTCAGGAAGATTTAGCAATCATTTATAGTCTATTCCATATAAAAAAGTCACTGAAAAGGCCAAATTTGAAAAACACAAGCTTTCATCAGTCATCCAGACTCATCCTACATGCTTAAAGGCAAAAACTAAGTTTAAGTTCATCTTAATGCATGGAAAAAACTATTTCACTTTTACATTAGAATCAGAGGTTCAGAGACCAACCATATACAAAAGCAGTCACCAGGATTTGATATGTGTGCAGCCCTGTAAGAGAGCTAATTATCACCACTTTCACCAATATATAATAGTTCACATCCACATATATACTGAACAATCATGGGGACATAATGCATGCCTGTCGAACACCAATGTTTATTTCAAATGTTTCACTTTATTTTCCATTAATCTTAATGTAGCTCAGCTTTTACTACATTTAATAGCCTTCCTCCCACCCCATACACTTTAATACCTCCCACAATGCTTTTCTGTTCACCCTATCATATACACCTTTTCCAAATCTACTATAAATAATTAAAACCATCTGTAGGTCATAAAAAACAACAACAAACTTATTAACCCCCCCCCCCCCAAAGGCATAGATTATTACAGTACAGCTCCTCCCCGACTTACGACCTACTCGACTTACGACCACCCGGACATGCGACCGCCTCAGTCGTACCAAAATTTTGTGAAATTACGTATTTTCGAGTCCAAACGTCGGTGATTGCGCTGTGTACCGACAAAATTTCCGTGTGTAATTCACTTTAAAATGGCTGGCATGCTTAAAAGTGAGAGTTTTGTGGTGCTGAGAAGAAAAAGAGACACCCATTTTAGATTTTCTATGTATTATCTAAGCATTTTCGACTTACGACCTGGATTTGGGTCCCAAACCCCGTCGTAAGTCGGGGAGGAGCTGTATATATATTTTTTGGTTTAAACCATTGATTTAAATTGGCCAACCCTGCATATACCAGTACAACATATAACAAGGACCCCCTGTACTACATCCTAATAGTTGGATAATATTCACTGCAGTTATACTACCATAGAGAATCTCAAGAAAAAAAAAACCAATCACCGGTAACCCCACTAAATTAAATAAATTTAAATCACAACAACCCTGGATGGGAGCAATGAGCATCCCATCTCCCCCATGCACTGACTGGTGTGAGTGGCCTGCGCGTGAGCCGTGACCATACTTGCTCCCTTGTGTAGGAGTGGAGTTGATTTTTGCGATACAGTATATTGTTACACCCAAAAATCTGGATATAATTTTCTAATACTGGTATGTAGACACTAAATCAAGAGAGTGATTCATAACTTGCTATCATATCTGAATATCAGTAAATTACCTTAGAGCAACAATGTATATTAACTAAAAAACAAAAAATGCACATGCACACAGGAATTAAGACAATAAGCATCCAGTGAGGGTATTATTGAGTGACTGCCTGGTGGCGAGACAAACATCAGCTGTTGAGGAGCACTTAGCAACACTCCTTTCCACTCCATCTCTCTAATCACCCACACCTTTCTGCTTTGTCACTCCATATTTAAAAAAGCTATGTCACGTAATGTTGAAGGGATACAACTTTGTTCATTTATATACTTATAATTATCACAATATCCATAAAAATACTTCAGCTTTCATCTTTATTCAAGACATCTTCAGGTCATGAAACCCACTAATCCCCCATCCAAGAAAGGGTGACCTAACATTCCATCAGGTCAGTAATATGAAATCACTATTTCCCCACCTTACCTCCACCTGACTGTGTCAGGTCAGGTCAGTTACAGGAGACCCACTAATCCCCCAACTGCTCCACTAGAATGGAAAGTACCAGTCTATGCTGTAACACCACAGCTTCATTCTTGCCCGTAGCATATAAATTTTAGTTTTTAAATACAGGAAGCCCCCAAATTTGCAGACCAGGGGGGGGTGGGGGGTACAATTTTACTTGTGTGCAAAGAAATGTATACTGTATTCCCTTTTTGTGTTTGCCCTTAGGACAATTATTTCTTTTACCTGTAGTATTGTATACCCGGTATGTGTGTAGACACACACACACACACAAAACACATACAAATAAATAATAATGGGAAAATCCTCACAAATAATCAGAAACAAATTATTAAAAATGTGGCAGTCTACCCTCAAGTCTGTGCTCTATTAATAAAGTACAGTGAACCCTTACTTTACGGGGTTAATTCAACCCACGGCGGCCCGCGTAAAGTGAACAACATAACATATGGGATTAATTGAAATAGAGACCGGGCCAACCCCCAAACTCCACTTTTTCAGATACAATACCTACGTTGTTAGTAAAAATAACTTCTTAATTTTATGATGGTATGCACACACAATTAATAATTAAGAGAAATATCAATAATATTAGGTTTTTTAACACTTCCATTAGTAGAAAAGATGGCTGGGCACACGGGGATGGGGGGTTGGTTCCGAGGCAGAGGGCAGATTATTGGCCCTCACCTGTATAACTTGTATCAATTGTATCACTATCCACCACAGAGGCTTGCAGGGCCTCTTTGTCAAACCCCTCAAAGTCCATATAAGTCCATATCCTCACTATAATTATCACTATCACTGAATTGGGCCGGCTGTGAAGAACTCAGTAATGTTTTGATGACTGGGCGACCTTGTGCGCACCCTGCTCGTGCCGCTCTCCGTGTAAAGGGGTACACGCACCGTAGAATGTGAGCATTCCGGTTTCGGCAGGGTACCCCGTAAATGTGGAAACGCGGAATGTGGGACCTCTGATTATTTGTAATAGAGCCCATTATTAGACTCACAGTATTATTATCGTGATTTTGATTATTAAAAATTATTTTTTTATCCTTTAAAAACACAAATTTAAATTACGCGCCATTTTCGATATTCCCCTGTGCAGTGCGGCAAACAGACGCCACTCTTTCCCGCCTCTGACACCAGCTGCTCCGAGAAGCCTCAGTCCACACGTGCCTACCGTACTGTGAACACTACAGTGATTACCTCTCTGTTTGTCCTCCCACGTGCATTCCACATGGCTCCGGGACGTAAGCCAGCCTCATCAAAGGCAAATATTACTAGCAAAGACTCGAAAGTGATCAAGAGATCAGGAATAGTGAAGACCAATAAAAAAAATAGACAGTTTTATTTGACAAGCTCAGAGGTGGTATGAGCTATGGCTCGAGATGTGGTGAAGACTGACAATTCATTTGTGTCTTTTGTCAGAATACAAGTCTTCAAGTGGAGGAATGTGAGTGGAAGAGGACTGGGTGGCTGGCGTGACTGTGTGAGGGTGTGCAGACTCTGGGACAGCAAGGAGAGGCTGGCAATGCAGGTGTTGCCAACCTCAGCGAAATATATATTTTTTTTATTTACTTGTAAATAAATTTTTTTTGTATATTAACTGTGTTTACGTTTTCCATTACTTGTATTATACTACAATATGATTAGTTTCAAATAATGATGTTAGTAAATGCCAGTACAGTGCATCAGTGATCAGTGTGACCACTGGGCCGTGAGTGGAGAGCATGGTGTGGTTAAGTGCATGACCTACCCGAGCTGTTTGGTGGCCACAGGTACAGTGATTCCTAAAAGAGTATTCACGGTTTTGGCTTCTCGCGGGGGTTTCAGGAACGTAATTCACGCGAAAAACACGGGATTACTGTGTGTGTTTTGTGTGTGTGTGTGTGTGTGTGTGTGCACATACACACACCTATTTACAATACAGGCAAAGGAAATTACTGTCTCTAGAACGAATAGCTCCCTGTTCAAGCCGCGAAAATGCTGGCAACTTTAAAACTAGCACAGACATCCAGGGTGTCATCCACGAATAACTGAGAACCGCAAAGTAAAAATCTGTGAACTTGGGTGGCCCCCTGTACATTTATTTAACCAAACTTTAGATAAACTATTCTGGATTATTATAGTAAAGAAATGGAGCTTTTAACTTAATTAGAACTGCATTTGGTAGTTTTGACTCAAGGAAATCATCCCCAGCACCCAGAAATGTTCTGGGGAAGTGGGCTAGTGTGTGTCTGTGCAAGATGTCTAGTTTAGGTGCTCAGAAACTTTTCCCAGTAATCGGAAAAGATTCCGGGAATAAGGAATTTTTCTGAAATTTTCCAGGTTTGAGAAAATCGTCTGGTTACCCAGAAACCTTTCATCCCCAGAAGTGCTCTACACCAATTGTTCTGTATATGATTTTGTAATTTTTAATTTACGAATAAATGGGGTATGCTTCTGAATATTGAAGAGGGGTGTTAAAATATTAATTGCGGATAAGCTGAGTTTCGATTATCAGGGTTACGAAGAGTGAGGTATTTCTGTATATATTATCTATGTATAAAGAATAATTTTTTCCACATGCAACCTTACCACGCATCGTAAGTGGGTCGCACATAAGGTAATGCATCAAAGTTACAGTATTTAATTATTACTTTTTTCCATGTGTTAGGTATAGGCTCGGTATTCGTAACCCCGTTTATCCGCATACAATTTATTGTTCCCCATTTCCACTATTTGCAATGGTTGACCCCTTTTATTTGCAAATTCTTATGAGCAAAAATTTTGATCCGCATACCTCAACTGTAGCGAAGGACAGTGTGTGTACGTATTCCTCCGCCATACGCTCCCGCTCGCTTCAGTCTCACAGGTGCTGGCGTTTGTTTTGTGTGGTCTCGCAGTTGTGTTTTGTGTAATCTCGCAATGCCTAAGCGACCAGCGACTAAAACTCCCAGCAATGTTGCTAGAGATCACGTGTGGCAGTTACGTTGGACGTGAAATTGGATGTCTTAAAAAAACATGAAAACGGAGAAAGAATGACAGTGATTGGGCGCGTGCACGGCTTGGCTCCCTCTACGGTGCATTCTAAAGTTAAAAGCGCTGACAAGATCAAGGAGATGGCCGGGTCTGCAACACCACTGACAGCTACGAAGGTGACGAGGTTCCGTGATGCTGAGATGGAGAGTATGGAGCGGATGTTGAGCACGTGGATTGACGACCAGACCCAGCGCCTTAAAACACCTTTATCACAATGCTAGATTCATCAGAAGGCAAGATCCCCGTGGAAAGATATAACTAAAGATAAACCCAACGTACCTGAGTTCAGTGCCAGCCGTGGATGGTTTGATAGATTCAAGGAATGTATATCAATCCACAACCTAAAAATACAAAGAGAATCAGCTAGCGCCGACCATGAAGCAGCAGAGAAGTTCCCACCGTTTCTCGCAACCATAATTAAGGAGGGTGGGTACAGTCCAAAACAAGTCTTAAACTTGGACGAGACCGGACTTTTCTGGAAGAAAATGCCTTCACGGACCTACATATCAAAGGAGGAAAAGACCGCACCAGGATTCAAAGTTGCCAAGGACCGCCTACCTCTATTGATTGGTGGAAATGCTGACGGTGACCTGAAGTTAAAACCTCTCCTTGTGTACTCGTCTGAAACAACCCATGTTCTGAGGGGGGGTTGTGAAGGGACAACTTCCTGTCGTCTGGCGTTCAAACCATTAGGCGTGGGTGACAGGGTCTGTGAAGCACGACTACTGTACATGTTCAACTATGTGTTCAGTCGCATTAGTTACAATAATAAGGAAAATAATTTTGATAATAAAGCTCTGATGGTGAACGACAACGCACCATGTCATCCACCAGTTATGGTTGAATGGTGTAAGAACATTAAAGTTGTGTTTTTTCTCCCAACACCACAGCTTTGCTGCAACCCATGGACCAGGGCGTCATCTATCTACATTCAAGGCGCTCTACACTCAGCGTATCATGGAGCAGCTGATTGAGGGGACCGATGGAGAAGGGAAACCTACAATCCGGGAGTTTTGGAAAAAAAAAAAAAAAACACTTCAACATCAGGAAAGCCATAAAAAACATCAGTGATTCATGGGAGGCAGAACATGAACGGTGTGTGGCGAAAGCTGTGGCCCGAGTGTATGCACAACTTCGTTGGTTTCCCTTCAGTGCCTGCAAAGAAAGGAAGACTTGCGACTCTTGCAAAGAAGGCTGGATTCGATAAAGTGGAAGAAATGCCACTTGCAACAGGAGAAGATGCAGATGAAACTCCAACACAACTCCTCACTATACAGAACCTAAGGAAGCTGATTTCTTCATTTGAGATGGCGATGGATATGGCATTAGAAATGGACCCTAATGTTGACCGAAGTTGCACTATCATCCACAATGTCAAGAAAGACATACGAGCATACTACGAGGTGCTTGAGGAGAAGAGGAAGAATGCACAACAAATGACTCTTGATGCATTTATCACGGCCAAACCTTCAACCCCCAGTGCACCAACCACCCCACGTACATCCAAACAGAACACAGCTTTTAGGCAGCTGTTCAAGACCAGTGTAAAACCACAGCCTTTAACCGGTGGAGAAAAACAGCTTTCAGTGCAAATTGACAGCGATAATGAGTGAGGTGGCTGACAACCCTGGCAGTGATAATGAGAGTGAGGTGGCTGACGACCCTGGCAGTGAGGAGAGTGAGTTGGCTGACTATGCTGGCAGTAAGAAGGAGAGTGAGGTGGCTGACGACCCCAGCCTCCTCTCACCACAGCAAACCTTCACCCTCTCCCCTAATGCCAACTTCAGCAAGCAAGCAACACAGCACATCAGAGGTAAATTAACAGTCTACGTTTAAAACTTACCTCACACACCTACGCACATAAACATCAAACACTCAGACTCAAACATGTAAAGTATACTGTACAGTGATCCCTCGATTAACGAACCCCTCTGTTAACGAAATTTCGGTTAACGAATTACCTTCCATAAGAATCTTCAATCCGATTAACGAACAAAATTCAGTTAACGAAATCGTGTCAATATGTTTTCGCCTGCTCACCAGCTGGAGTATTAGTCCGCCAATACAATAATCGGTTTTAGGGCTTAAATTCGTTACCATTTGAGTAAATACTAAGAAGGTTGTACAATTCAATAATTTTCCATGTCTTATATTAAATTTTTTAGTCATTTTTAACAATTATTTAACATAATTGAAGTACAGGGAACTAGTTTTTAGCGCGCCAAACAGCCACTTGACTTACCCAGAATGGCGTCAGTTTGTGTCTCTGCTCAGTGGATCTTGCGTGAGACTCTCTTGAACATAAACTATTTTTATTTTTTTACAGTACAATTATTGGTCATTCTGAAATTTATTTTACATATTGACAATATATAGTGCAGTGTTGATTTAAAGAAAATAATCTTGAATTACACCAAGTGAACTTAAAATTTTATGGGTGAAATGGCAGCATGAAGCATGGGGTGATTTCTCTTCCACCCCTACTGCCTTCTCTTCTCCCTTCTCCTCCACCCCCACTTCCAATTCCCATCATCATCACCATCAACCAGGAGCCTTCTACATGCACACCTCAAAGTAAGTGTACTTTACTGCATTTATTTTTAGTTTGTATGTAATTTTTGGTGAGCTGGAACCAATTACCCAAAATCCCATTGAAACAATGGTTTCGGTTAACGAACGACCTTCTGGAACGAATTGTGTTCGTTACCCGAGGGACCACTGTACTTGTAAGCATATATACTCCTAATAAACTCAGTGTTTGTTATTGATGTTTATTTGATATGTCCTTGTTTCTTTATTTATTTTGTTCTAAATATATTGAGTTAAACAGTGTTAAAATCTGACAGCCGTGGCCACCGCGAGGTGAAACAAGGCAGCGATACCCGTATCCCCCCTATTTGCATTACAGTGGTCCCTCGGTTAACAAACACACTTCGTTCCACAGAGTCGCTCATTAACCGAATCTATTATTTCAATGGGATATTGGGTAATTGGGTAATTGGTTCCAACTCACTGAAAAGTATACATACAAAGTACTGTATACCATTAATACAATTAACAAAACATTAAATATAAACTAAAAACAGAAAAGACAGTCCTCCACTTACGACGGGGTTAGGGACCGACGACCAGGTCGTAAGTCGAATTCTCTTTTTCTTCTCAGCACTACGAGAACTCTCACTTTTATGCTTGCCAGCCATTTTAAAGGGAATTACAAAAGAAAATTTTGTCAGTACACAGCGCGATCACTAACGTTGGGACTCGAAAATACGTAATTTGAAAAATATTTCATACGACTGCGGCAGTCGTATGTCTGGGTGGTCATAAGTCGAGGAGTAACTGTGCTGTACAGTATACTGTACAATAATAAATAAAAAAACATTAGAATACTGTATTTTAACTTACTTTGAGGTGTGTATGTCGTATTCCCGGCAGCTTTGTTTACATATCAAACAGTTGATTGTAGAGGCAGTCGATGATGACATGCCATATTCTTTACAGAGTGTATTGGTTCCAATGCCTTCTTCGTGTTTCATAATAATTTTTGCACTGTATATTACCATTATGTTAACAAAATTTCAGAATGACCAATAATTTTAATGTAAAAATCCAAAAAATATTCAAGAGAACAACAAACTGGATGTTCACTTCACTGTAAACAAAGTTTAACTGAGAAGCATTGTTGGGTGATTCAATCAGCTGATTGGTGCACAAAAACTGTTCCCTGTACTGTATATAATATCAATACTGTATATCTCGGCCTACAAGACGGAATTTGAACCATAAAAAAAATCAGCCCAAAGTTAGGGGGTCGTCTTAAGCACCAGAGATAAAATTCTTACCTCTTAAATATTGCGGTTTAGCGTGTCAAGAGTGGTGATGGAAACATAGTAAACCACTCACAAGGTCCTACCACTAATTATTTTATACTGAAACTTACGTTTGGGAAGCTGGATTAAAATGAAGATTACCGGTATATTAAAATAATAAAAATGTACAGTTGGTCCTCATATTACGCGGTGCCGCATTCCGCGTTTCACCGTTAACGCGGTGCCTTGCCAGAACCTAGCATTCTTACATTCCGCGGTCGCGAACGCCATTACGCGGAGAGTGTCCGGCGCGACGCTATTTTTAGATTTTCCCCTCGCGCCACCCGCCCGCCCGCCTGCCTACCTCTCCCTCCTCCTCCCTCCGCTTGGGCAAGCGGCGCGGTAAGGTTGCGCAGTGTGTCTTTGTTGAGTTATCACTGACGTCATATGCCGTACAAGACCTGTGATTGGCCATGCATCCCTACCCTCCTCTGCTGCTAGCTGTAATTGGCTTAAAGTATTATGACGTGTCCACCCGGGGTAGGGAGGGAGGGAGGGAGGAAAGATGACGCTTGACCTAGCCGCGACAGTTTCATCCCTCAAGGCCACTCCGTGTTAACGCGCATCCATTGTTCCGTAAAATGGCTTCCGCCGGACCACCACCCCCAGAGAAAAACCTTTCCTTACCTGGACCCAGCGGCACTAAACCAAAGAAGACACGACGTTCCTTAAGCTACGAGGTGAAGTATACCATCATCCAAGAGTTGGAGAAAGGAACAAGGCAGGTTGATTTGGCGCGCCAGCATGGCGTGAACGAATCTACGATCCGGACTATAAAGAAGGATTCAGCCAAGATAAAGGAGCACATGAAGATCACAAAGTCTACAGGTGCTTCTATGATCAAGTATTTTCACAACCAGGTGCTTCTCAAGACAGAAAAATTACTTGTGAGGTACTTGGTGCGTCAGGCGCGACGGAACATGGCGGTCGACACGCGCTCTGTGAAGGACTACGCACGTGAACTGTACATGGCAGTGGCACGAAAGATGGGAATTACAGAGCCCAAACCCTTTAATGCTTCCTCTGGGTGGTTACAGAGGTTTAAGATCCGGAACAAGATCACCAATATAAACATTGGTGGTGAAGAAGCGAGTGCTGATCGTGCTGCGGCTCGGGAATTTCCTCCGTTTTTACGTGAGATTATGGAGGAAGGACAGTACAGTGACGACCAGGTGTTTAACATGGACGAATCTGGTCTTTTCTGGAGAAAACTACCTTCCAAGTCCTACATTGTGAAGAATGCCAGCAGGATTCGGGGCCGGAAAATGCAGAAGGAACGCATCACCGTCCTGTTTGCCACCAATGCCTCCGGTACCTGTAAGCTCAAGTTATCGGTGATCCACACAGCACGCAAGCCGCACGCCTACAAAACCATGGACATGACCAAGCTAAATGTCCACTGGCTGACAGCACGTAAGGCATGGATGTTCTCTACACTGTCCCTCTCCTGGTTTGATGACTGTTTTGTTCCCGATGTAAAGAAATTCTGTGAGCAACAGAATGTCCCATTTAATATTTTGTTGCTGCTGGACAACGCACCAGGACACTCGCCCCTACTGTTAGATCGTCACCCCAACGTAAAAGTGGTCTTCCTTCCTCCCAACACTACGTCTTTAATCCAGCCCATGGACCAGGAGTTGATTTGCAATGTGAAAGCTGCATTCTCAACAAAAAAATTCCAGCTCCTGAACGACTACACCAACACCAGGGAAGAGTTGCGTGACCTGAGTGACACCACCACCGATAGCAAGAGCGACGAAGATGAGGAACAACGGTTAGAACAGCAAAAAATACTCTTCAAACAATTCTGGAGAGTATTTAACATCAAGAAAGCTGTGGACATCTTGGTGGAGTCATGGGATCAGCTGTCTATTGCTACAATTCGTCACGCATGGAGACATGTGTTGCATGGAATACCAGGTGAGAGGAGGAGTCAATCTGTGACTGGTGAGGTTCAGAATGTTGCAGTAGCAGTGGACCTTGCCAGAGAAGCTGCGCAGACTGTTACAGTTCCAGGCTTCTCCGAGACCACCAACGACGACATCCTGGAGGTGATCAGAGATCCTGAAGTGACTGCCGACGAGATGTTGGAAGAAGAACACGTCAGTGAAGAGGAGGAAGAAGGTGCGTCAGTCTCCGAAGAACACAATTTAAGTCATAGTGATATTAAGGGTGCCATGGAGTGTGCAGAGAAGATGAAGTCCTTCCTTTCCCGCGACAATGACGATGACCGCTATGAAGTCTTCCATAACCGGCTGGTGCAGGCTATGGAGCCGTACATCAAGGTGTATCACGACAACATCAACGCCAGCCGTCAGCAAAGCATAACAGATTTCTTCACCCGCAACCCACCACAGCCAGCCCAAGCCAGTGAAGTTGACTTTGAGGGATTTGTCAGGGAAGCCCTGACAACTGTAAGTGACAGTGATGATGATTCACCTAGTAATGGTGATTCACCTGAGGGCCAGTAATCTGCCCTCTGTCCCGGAACCAGCCTCCATCCCCGTATGCCGACCCATCTCTTCTACTACCGTAAGTGTTCCACCTAACTTTTAGTTTCTCTAAGGTAACCTTCATTTTTCCTATGTTAACCTTTATCTTTCCTAACCTAACCTCTTCTATATTACTTGTTTTTTCATAACATCATAAAGTTAAGATAAAATTTTTACTACAACATAGTTGTGTGTCGTCAAAAAGTGGAGTTTGGGGATCGGCCTGGACTCCATTTCAATTAATCCCATATGTTATGTTGTTCACTTTACGCGTTCCTCACTTTCCGCGGGACCCTCCGGGTTACATTAACCACGTAATATGAGGACCTACTGTATTATAAACCTGTCTAACATACCATAAAAGAACAATATGCCCCGGTAATAAACACAGCTGCTATCATCCCCCCCCCCCATTTGCCAGTGACAAGAAAGGGAAAGTGACCTCGACTGTGACCGCCTGTGGCTATTTTTAGCCGTCCTTGTGTTCGGCGGTGGTCAGTAATGCATATCTGTATATTTACTGATCATAATACTTATCTCCGATAAATAATTCATTTAAAATTTATTTTTTTACAAAGAATATTCAGTAAATGACTGCGTTAATTCTTGAAACTACCGACAGTGGTAAATTTAGGATATAAATTATGAACAGAAGTCACGTCATGGATTCGGAGTTTGGTCCTTAATGATCACCATAAATGTCTGGTCAACTTCACCTACCAGGTATAATGGTAGCCTCCCTTTTTCGCAAAACAAGTATATAATTAAAGAAAATACTTGCAGTGTGTTTAATATATTACAGTATATTATAAGTAAATAAATAAACAAATAAATCGGCAAATATATTTCAAATAAATGGAAATATTTTACTCACACCGACATTAGTTCCAGTTAAATAACTGACGCTTAAGTGAGTCACTAGTGTACACTAGCTGGTAAAATTTGATGCCAATACTTTAAGTGAATTGGCCTTATTTTAAATAACCAACCATAAATAAAAGGAAAAAAGATCAAAGGTGAGAAACATTATATTGTATGTATGTTGTGTGGTGTTGTCAAAGGAAGAGAAACAATTGAAACTCTGCAATTGCGTGTAAATGAGGCAGAAAGATAGATCAGCAACCTAAGACTTGGTCACAATTTTCGTGATGCCATATGGAAGTAGGATCTACCATTAGACAATACTGTACATTATGCTTCCAATATCTTCCCAGGCAGTACAATCTCCCTGTTTGGTAGCTGCCTAAAATTTTTAGTAATATTACTTTGATACAACATGATAAATTAGACAAACAATGAAAATAAACAAATAAAAGTTATTTACCAAGACCTTCTCTCTGAGAACAGAGGGGAGATAAGACGGCTATTTATAGCCTGTCTTTGTATAGGAAGTCGACCACACTATAAATAATTAATTTAAAATTTATATATTTTACATAGAATATTCAGTACATGACTGCAATTATAAAATATATATATATATATATATATATATATATATATATATATATATATATATATATATATATATATATATATATATATATATATATATATATATATATATATATATATATATATATATATATATATATATATATATATATATATATATATATATATATATATATATATATATATATATAGTGAACCCTCATTTTACGCGGTCAATTGAACCCATGGAGGCCCGCGTAAAGCGAGAAAAGCGTAAAGTGAACAACATAACATATGGGATTAAATGAAATAGAGACCGGCTGACCCCCAAACTCCACTTTTTCCGACACAATACAGTGGGGTATGCTATAACGAACGTAATTGGTTCCAGAACCTCGTTCGTTATAGGATTAATCCGTTCCAGGCCCCCAAATACAACCGCTTAACACTGAAAAAATTCTGTGGAAAATGTAAAAAATACGGTACTTTATCTTACCTTAGTGTTATTCAGCATGCAGGTACCCCTAAACACTGGCACATCACTATCACTTCCACTGGGAGTCTTGGCTTTAAGGTCCTCAAACAATTGTTTAGCCTTCTCACAAATTATAGCTTCACTAATGTTACCACCTGCCATTTCTTTCTCCTTTATCCACACTAAGAGTAAATTTTCCATCTCTTCAATCACATTACACCTTGCTTTGCTAAGTCTAAAGATTCCCTTAGCCACTTGCACAGTTTTAACTCCTCTTTATTCTTCAAAATCGTACATATAGTCGATTTAGCCATCCCATATTCATCACTAAGTTTCGCAATGCTTCTTCCATTCTCACGTTTCTTTATAATTTCTTTCTTAGTTTCAAGGGTTATTAGCTTTCTCACTCGCTTTGGACGACTCATTGTTACAATTGTATACTTGTATAACAAAATAGTTATACAAATAACGCGAATTTCCACATCAAAAGACGAAATTTCAACAATAACAGTGGTGCACTGGCTACACAATGAGACAAAGATGGCGCCTGACGCTCTTGTTGTGGGTCGCGGTACAACAATATTCATGCGCCAGGCGAAATAGTCCGGTATTCATCCGCGTTCGTTGTAGGAGTTGCGTTCGTTATAGCATTCTCAATTTTATAGGTAAAACCGTTCGTTATAGGAATATTCGTAGTAGGATCCGTTCGTTATAGCATACCCCACTGTACCTATGTTCTAGTAAAAATAACATCTTAATTTTATGATGGTACATGCACACAATTAATACTTAAGAGAAATACAGTCGCCAAGTTAATGTCCATTCAAATAATGGACTCAACTCCCTCCCCCTCTTCTCACACTCGCTGGCTCTTCCCTCCCCGAGAAATTTTTTGGGGGAAAACCACTAGATTTTAAGGTACAGTAATAAATAATACCTCAAACTAAAGTTAGGATAATATAATTGACATTGCTGGATTCCTTGCAAGACCAGGAATATTTTGAATATAAATGTCATATATTTTGCACAAAAGATAACATATTTACTCAGAGTAAACAAAATACTTACATTAGATCTAAAATTTGTATGTCTAATGCAAATTCTATGATGTTTATATTAAAAATGATCATCAAATTGTAAGAATTCCAGCAATGTAAATTATATTCTGGCCGGGTAATTTGTATGAATTTTATGAGCTAAAACAAATATCTTCAGTTAATAAAAAAAAAATATTCTTCACGACACTATCTGTCAATCAAAGTCCCCAACCTTTCCTCCCCCCCCTCTTCCAACCGCGCCAGATGGTCGGTCGGTCCCTCCCTCCCCCCCACCAACCCTCCCTACCAGAGAAATGTGTGGGAGAAACCAGAATATTTACCTTTTTAGTAATAAATAATACCTCAGACTAAAGTTAGGATAATATAATTGACATTGCTGGATTCCTTGTAAGACCAGCAATATTTTGAATATAAATGTCATATATTTTGCACAAAAGATAACATATTTACTCAGAGTAAACAAAATACTTACATTAGATCTAAAATTTGTATGTCTAATGCAAATTCTATGATGTTTATTATTCAAAATGATCATCAAATTGTAAGAATTCCAGCAATGTAAATTATATTCTGGCCCTGTAATTTGCATGAATTTTATGAGCTAAAACAAATATCTTCAATAAATAAACAAAATATACTTACTGAAATACTATCTGTCAATCAAAATACCCCACCTCCCCACCTCTTCCCACCTGCTCCCTGGGTCCCTCCCTCCCTCCCTACCCCTCACCCCCACCTTCCCTCCCTACCAGAGAAATGATTGGGATATAACAGTATATTTACATTTTTAGTAATAAATAATACCTCAGACTAAAGTTAGGATAATATAATTGACATTGCTGGATTCCTTGCAAGACCAGGAATATTTTGAATATACACTTTATATATTTTGCACAAAAGATAACATATTTGCTGTGAGTAAACAAAATACTTGCATTAGATCTAAAATTTGTATGTCTAATGCAAAATCTATGATGCTTATATTCAAAATGATCAATAAATTGTAAGAATTCCAGCAATGTAAATTATATTCTGGCCGGATAATTTGTATGAATTTTATGAGCTAAATAAAAAAATTATACTTTACCCGCGTATATGAGTAGATGCACAGCGTAAAGTGGGAATTCCGGTTCTGGCAGGGTACCGCGTAAATGTAGAAATGCATAAAGTGAAACCGCGTACAGGGTGAGAAGGTTGGGTCACCTTACCCTCTGACCTGACTACCGACCGTTGCGGTGCTATTTAAAGATTAGTAGGGTCATTACCTAATACCTGACCGTTGCGGTGCTATTTAAAGATTAGTAGGGTCATTACCTAATACCTGACCATTGTGGACCTGGTCTCACCCTCCTCTATATATACACCTTGTTTTGTACTTCTCTTTAGTCTGTACTCACCCCTGAAGATGTGAATTACACGAAAGCGCTTGGGAACTTCGTGTTTTCTTCTTTCCTTGTGGTTATCAGCATATACCTAGATCACGCGCACCTACAGTGATTTACTTGCATATATATATATATATATATATATATATATATATATATATATATATATATATATATATATATATATATATATATATATATATATATATATATATATATATATATATATATATATATATATATATTTGTGTAATAAATGTGTGTAGTAAGTATGTACAGTAATCTTTTTCGCTCAAATCCTAATGAAACACTATTGAATTAGAATACTGTAGCTGGTGTAAACAGTCGGAACAGTCCCACCACCGATTCTCTCTCGTGAAGCAAGCTTATAAATTAAAGAAAATACTTGCAGTGTGTTTAATATATTACAGTATGTTACAAATAAAAAAATAAACAAATAAATCGGTAAATCCATTTCAAGTAAATGAAACAATTGTATTCGACACCGACATTAGTTCCACTTAAATAACAGACGTTTAAGCGAGTCACTAGTGTTTACACTACACCAACCGGTAACATTTGATGCCATTACTTGAAGTGAATTGGCCTTATTTTAAGAAACCATGGATGTGTAAACAGCACTGGTCAATAGGATGGTTGGTAAAGGACTACTGGGTCAGTAACTCTCCCAATGGTTAAGTGTCACATTTGGGATACCGGTCTTATACAGCGAATAGGGTTCAAAAGCTACTTTTTAAATGGAAATTTTTGGGGTCGTCTTAAACACCCTGTCACCTTGTAGGCCGAGATATACGGTATGTTAAAAAAATTTCAGAATGAACAATAATTTTAATATAAAAAATACAGAAATATTCAAGAGACCAACTTTTTTGATATTTACTCCACTGGAAATGAATGTAAACATAGAACCAATTACTGTATTGGCGGACTAGCCGATCAGCGATGCGCACAACAAAACATGTTTGTCGTAAGGATTTCGTTAATCGAAGTTTTGTTCATTAATCGAACTGAAAAGCCTTATGGAAGCTAATTCGTTAACCGAAATTTCGTTAATCGAACTGTTCGTTAACCGAGGGACCACTGTATTTCTTATGGGAGAAATTGCTCCGCTATTCGCAATTTCGATATTTGCAACAAGTTTCATGCCCGTAATCTTTGCGATAAGTGAGGCAGCCCTGTAAATTAAATTAGTTGTGTACTATTTATCATTAGTTAAGTAGGTTTTCTTCTTGTCTGTGAAATGATTCAGTGGCTTTTGGGTATGATTTTGGGGTATTTTTGTCATTGGGAACAAAACTCTATTTTTGCCACATGTTCTTTTATTGGAGATACGAAAATTCACTTAATTTTTTTTTTTAACTTAACCAATTTGCATCTCGAGGGATACCTGTATATACAGTACTAGATACTGTACTGCACTATATCTTGTGTTTAGTGAAGCAGTGGAGGTTGGCAACATTTATAAACTTATTTCTCCACTTTTTAACTTTTAAGATTTCCCAAGATATTCTGTTAATGGGAATTTTTCTTCCATCTCTCAAACTTGTCCCATAATTCTCAGATTACGTTAATACAAATTTCCATAAGTTTGCTTCCATAATTCAAGGGATACTTGTATTTTGAAATAGCATAAAAATTACAGATTGCATGGTATATGGAGTGCACTTTCCTCTCCTAGTTTATAGGGATGATTTTAACTCGGTATAGCAAAAGTATTTCCTTTGATATTTGAGTCTTATGCCTATAACCCAGACTTCCCAATACACTGTTAAAACATAGATATCTCTCAATCTGATTTTCTTAATCACTGTTTTTATCAAAAGTACCTGAACGACAGCAGCATCAAGTAGTGTCTGAATGTTTCTCAGTACTTGAATTCTGGCTTCAACGTGTTGTCTCTCATTGCCTTCCAGCTGTCGGACTTCATCCTCTGTCATAGCTGAGAAGTTCAAAGGAGGCAAGGGTGGAGGAATATCTGTAAAGAATATCAAATGCACCTATCACTAAATATTGTTTACACATACATTTGGGGTCATGGAATAAAACTTAAATAAAAAAAGTGCAAGTTAATCAGAGAATAGGGATGTAATTTTTTTCCCAGGGGAATAAAAAAAAATTTTTCTGGAAACAAAAAAACAACCAAGATAAAAAAAGAAAGAAAAAAGTTTCTTCTCCAAATACGACTGAGAAGCTCTCTCTCTCTCTCTTCTGTTTGAAAAATTTATTTGAAATATTCCATAACATTCGACACCATACTATCCTGAACAGTGTTTCCTGTGATAAAGCCATAATTTTGAGCAGTATATTACTGTAGTTGTTTTGTACTAAATGTACTATGCTAAAGGACTAAAATCTTTATCTCTTGTGCAAATTATGCGATGTTTGTACAGTAATATCTCTGTTAGCCGGAATCCCTCAAACACCGGAAATCTCCGATAGCCAGAATTGAAATTTGCTTGGAAAATCATTCCCAAAGCCGAAATTTTCCCAAATTTTTCGAGGTTGAAAATCGAGAGAATTTGCTGAAAATGTCTTGAATAAAGATGAAAGTATTTTTGGGGGGAGGGACCAGACCAGACTCAATGTCAGGTGGAAGTAGGGTGGGGGATTAGTGGTCCCATATTACGATACTGACTTTCTGATGGAATGTCAGGTCACCCTTTCTTGGGTGGGGGATTAGTGGGTCTCATGACCTGAAGATGTCTTCAATAAACATGAAACCTAAGTATTTTTAGGGAGATTGTGGTAAGTATAAGTATAAATGAGCAAAGTTGTATGCATTCAACATAACATTACATAACATTTTAAAATATGGAGTGAGAAAACAGAAAGGTGTGAGTGATTAGAGAAATGGAGAGGAAAGGAGTGTAACATGCACCAGTGTTGCCAAGCGATAAGCTCCTCAACAGCTGATCTTTAAAATCGCCTCCATGCAGTCACACAACAAGACCCTCACTGGATGCTTGTTGTCTTAATTCCTGTGTGTGTGTGTGTGTTTTAGCTTGCCAAGAACATAGTAGGAACTGAAGAAGTTGATGAAGAGTTTGTTCAGGAGTCAGGTGGTGAGGTGACATGCCAAGACACTTACACAACACACACATTAACAGCACTACTAAACCATTGTCTTATAACATTTGACATAATAATTTATTTTTTAAAATTAATTGATAAATGTTAGCTCAACAGGGCTACTTTTGCACTTGGAGAACTGATCAATGAATAAACTAGGGCATATGGACTCATTATACACTTGTGGTGTCACAAAGCTTTGAAACTATAACCACAAATTATCACAACCTGTACTCAAATGTACTAAGTTAATTACTAAAATTATTATGTATGGTGCAAAATAAGGGATATTTATACTCAAATTAATCGATATCCAACAAAAAATCCATCAATTCAAGTTATATTCTAAGTCGAGTCAGTGACATTTATAAGCAAGAATAAACTCCTGCTCAGACCCCCCACCTCACCAGACAGAGAGAGAAGGGTCAATTGGGGGAGGACACGATACACACCCCCCAAGGATTGAACGGCTACCCTGTGTGTGTTTTGTGTGTGTGTGTGTGTGTGTGTGTGTGTGTGTGTGTGTGTGTGTGTGTGTGTGTGTGTGTGTGTGTGTGTGTGTGTGTGTGTGTTGTGTGTGTGCATGGAGTGTGTGTGTGTGTGTATGTGAGTGTATGTGTGTATGTGTGTGTGTGTGTGTGTGTGTGTGTGTGTGTGTGTGTGGGGGGTAATAATAATAATAATAATAATAATAATAATAATAAATAATAATACAATAATAATAATAATAATAATAAATAATAATAATAATAATAATAATAACGGTTTATTAATAGAGTTGCAGCCGTGGCTGAAAATATACAAAACTTACATTTGATTTAGACATAATGATATACATCAATACATTTACAGGGCTGTACAGTATATAAATTAGAGTTGCTTATTATTTTAACAATAGATGAGATGGTGCTATTCTTATATCTGTCAGTGCAGGCTCTAATGGGCTGAATGTTGTTGTAGTGGAGGACTGTGCGAGGTGGGTTGCCTGTGGCAGGAAGTGGCGATGCGAGGATGGTGCAGTAGTCCACTGCCAAACCTTGCTAGTGCTTGGTGGTGGAGGTCACTGAGGGATGGCATTTCCAGGGTGGAGAGAGCGTTGTTGTAGCCGGAGTAGTCTGGCGCCGAACATGATTCTGCAGGCCTTTTTCTGTACCTTCTCTAGCTGACACTGTTGGGTAGAGTTGAGAGAAGACTTACCAGGCTGGTGACACATAAGTTAATTTGGGGAGAATAAAGGCGTTGTAGATAGTCTTCAGCTTGGGCGTGGATGCCCCAAGTGACCTGAGTCATCGAGGTATGTACAGGGTAGAGTTGGTAAGAGGCTGCCTTGATGGTGTTGTTTACATGGGCCTTCCAGTCCAGTTTGCTGGTCTATGGTAACACCCAGGAGTTTGGCAGACTGCACTAAATGGAGAGATGGGCACCCGACTGCTGCTGAAGCTGCACTGGAGTGGTGGCGGAATTGATGTGCATGACTATGGCTTTGGTGTGGTTGATGGTGACCTTGTTCTGAAGTCCATGCTGTAGCCTGTCCAAGGTGCCTTTGTCATGGCGAGTAGTCCGTGAGGTGTTGTCCACTGTAACCCCACAGTGCAGTCATCCATGTACTTCCACGTGAGAGGGTCCAATAGAGCGGTCGTTGATCAGATTAAGGCACAGTGGTCCCATCTTGGTACTCCTGGAGAACACCACAGGTGAGGTGTTGGAATGTGGAGATAGAAACCCGGTACCTGACTGCCTGATGCAGCTCACTCAGGAAATCAGTGAGCCATGAGACCAGGTTGGTGGGCAGCCCTAGTGCAATGGCCTTGTTGATAACAGTGCAGTGATCAACATAGCAAAAGCCTTCCTGAAGTCAACAAGGCAACAGCCAGTGATGTCTTACATTTCTGCAGGTTTTTGTGCAGGAAATTCAGGAACTAACTAAGCAGTGTGATGAAGAGGAGGTCCCATATTGCCAAATTGCTGTGGATCAATTGACTGATAAAACAAGCAAATGCCCACTCAAAAACAAAGTCTTCACAGAGTAGACTGGGTATGGGGGTAATGGCAACTGGCCTGAGGTCGTTAGGGGACTGTGGGGTGGGGACCTTGGATATGGGTGACAAATGCGTTTTCATTCATTAGGGCTTTTGCTCTGTCTGAGGGATGCATTAATAATAGAACAGAGGGGGTGGCAAGTTCAACTGCAAATTCATTGTAAATTTTGATTGGGAGGTCAATTGGGGTTGTGGAGCATTTGGATTTTAATTTCAGGAGTTTGTTGGCAATTTCAAATGGTTGAACACTGGGAGGGAGGTAAGCCGGGGGAGAGTGAGGTCAAGACTGGGTGGGTGGGTGTGTGTGTGTGTGTGTGTGTGCGTGGTGTGTGCGTGTGTGTGTGTGTGGGCGGGGTGTGTGTGGGGTGTGTGTGGGGTGTGTGTGTGTGTGTGTGTGGGAGGATGGTGTGTGTGTGTGTGAGTGTGTGTGTGGTGTGTGCGCCTGAGTGTGTGGTTGCGTGTGTGGTTGTGGTGTGGGAGGTGTGGTGTGTGCATCTGGTGTGTGTGGTTGTGGTGTGAGTGTGTGGGTTGTGGTGTGAGTGTGTGTGGATGTGTGTGTGTGTTTGTGTGGGTGTTTCGTGGCTAGGGAGGTGTGTGTGGAGTGTGTTTGTGTGTGCAGTTGTGGTATGTGTGGGGGGTTGTGTGTGATTGTGGTGTGTGTGTGGTGTGTGTGTGGGGGTGTGGGGGGTTGTGTGTGTGTGTGGGGGAGGTTGTGTGTGGGGGGAGGTTGTGTGGGGGAGGCTGTGTGTGGGGAGGTTGTGTGTGTGGGGTTGTGTGTGGGGTTGTGTGTGTGGGGGTTGTGGTTGTGGTGTGTGGGGGGTGTGTGGTTGTGGTGTGTGGGTTGTGTGTGGTTGTGGTGTGTGGGGGTTGTGTGTGGGGGGTGGTGTGTGGGTGTGGTGTGGGGTGTGTGTGTGTGGGGTGGTGGTGTGTGTGGGGTGTGGTGTGTGTGGGGGGTGTGTGTGTGGGGTGTGTGTGTGGGGTTGTGGTGTGTGTGGGGGTTGTGTGTGTGGGGTTGTGGTGTGTGGGGTTGTGGTGTGTGGGGTTGTGTGTGGTGTGGGGGTTGTGGTGTGTGTGGGGGTTGTGGTGTGTGTGGGGTTGTGGTGTGTGGGTTGTGTGTGTGGGGTTGTGTGTGTGTGGGGTTGTGTGTGGGGGTTGTGTGTGGGGTTGTGTGGGGGGGTTGTGGGTGTGTGTGGGGTGTGGGGGGTTGTGTGTGTGTGTGTGTGTGTGTGGGGGGTTGTGTGTGTGTGTGTGGGGGTTGTGTGTGTGTGTGTGGGGGGGGTTGTGTGTGTGTGTGGGGGGGGGTTGTGTGTGTGTGGGGTTGTGTGTGTGTGTGGGGGTTGTGTGTGTGTGTGTGTGTGGGGGGTTGTGTGTGTGTGTGTGGGGGGTTGTGTGTGTGTGTGGGGGGTTGTGTGTGTGTGTGGGGGGTTGTGTGTGTGTGTGGTGTGTGTGTGTGTGGGGGGTTGTGTGTGTGTGTGGGGGTTGTGTGTGTGTGTGGGGGTTGTGTTGGGTTGTGGTGTGTGTGGTTGTGGTGCATGTGAGTGTGTGCATGTGTGTGTTTGTGGTTGTAATAATAATAATAATAATATAATAAATGGTTTATTGAAAAAGGTGTGTGTATGTGCGTGGTTGTGGAGGTGTATGTGCGTTGTGCGTGGTTGTGTGTGTGGTTGTAGTGTGTGTGTGTGTGTGTGTGTGGGGGGGGTTGTGTGCGGTTGTGGTGTGTGTGGGGGTTGTGTGCGGTTGTGGTGTGTGTGGGGTAATATATATATATATAATAATAATAATAATAATATATATAAACGGTTTATTGAAAAAGTTTGCATAATATTATGCTCAAAATTTGGTATGGCAATGGGTAATCCATCTCACCTGTATTAAGCAACCTATATATGAATTCTTTGAAAAAACTATTAAGTAATATTTTACCACCTTCAGCAGTCTGGTTTAGATATGTTGATGATGTATTATGTCTCTGGCCATGTAATGAGGACCTAAAGCTTTCCTGCCACAACTTAACAGCTTAGCCCCTCGATCAAATTCACTGTGAATTAGAGCAAGACTGTAAATTGCCATTCCTAGACTGTCTGATACACAGAATAGGTAACACTTTTAAGTTTAGTATTTATAGAAAACCAACTAATGTGTGTTCATACATTCATTATTATTCTGCCCACCATAATAAAGTCAAACAGTCAGTATTTTCAACAATGTTTCGTGCCTTGAGAATTTGCAGTCGAATTCATTGAAGAGGAATACAAATATATATATAATATTGGCTCAAACCTTAAATACCTAGATCTTTCCTTAGACAAATGCCTAAACATTACTAAGAAAACTTTTATAGAACTGATCCCAAGCCCACCCATGACCATAAGAATATCTTAATATTACCATTTATCAAAAATTTCTACATTCCTACAACTAAAACCTGAACGTCAATGTGGCATTTAAAACTCATGCACTGTTAAACAAATGTTAATCAAGAACTCCCCAACAACACAATTGGTTGCATTTATAAGTTCCTTGCAAGGAATGTATATATTTTACTTAGGCCAGACAGGTAAAGATCTTGCAACTAGAATTAAACAACACAAATACAGTGTTAGGACAGGCCAGGAATCCAATGCTCTGTTTGTTTATTTGAGGATAACAAGCATTGCATTGACTGGGATAATGCCTCCTCAATATTACCATGTAATTCAATTGATAGTAGGAACATCATAGAATCTAGTCTTATTAAACATGCGAAGCATTCAACATGAATTTGAGTAACGGCATGTACAAGCTGGACAATTTTGTAATTAAGATGATTTGTAACCAGGTGAAGGTCGGTCACCTGACCATCTGACCTGACCACCAACTCGTTGTTGTGCTATTTAAAGATTAGTAGGGTCATTACAATACCTGACCATTGTGGACCTGGTCTCACCCTCTCTGTATATATACACCTTGGTTTGTATTTCTCTTTAGTCTGTACTCACCTGAAGATGTGAATTACAGCGCTTGGGAACTCGTGTTTTCTTCTTTCCTTGTGGTTATCAGCATGCATGATATATATATATATATATATATATATATATATATATATATATATATATATATATATATATATATATATATATATATATATATATATATATATATATATATATATATATATATATATATATATATATATATATATATATATATATATATATATATATATATATATATATATAATAATAATAAATACAGCATTATATACTACAATCTGGTTCAAGATTCTTCAACACTGCTGGAGACAGCTAGCTAGCTCAAAGCCGTTTGTTTACTATAGTAATGTATATAACGAAACAACAAAACCCAACCATTAATTAACAACAAGGAACTAAATAACCAATCACCTATCACTTTTACATTCATTCATAATTTTTACTACGTGCTTTAGTAAACAAACGGCCTTGGTGCCAGCTGTCTCCAGCAGTGTTCGGAGAATCTCAAACGAACTGTACACATATTAAAAAATCCTGAAAATCTCTTGATTTTATACCTATTACTCATTAATGAGTCATCCATCATGCACACGTTGACTTGTGTTTCATGAACTATACGTATGTGTAGTGATCTCGTGGTGATGGAGGAGGGTGCAGTCGGTATCTTCTACCATATGGACAGGACTGATTCCCGTCAGCTTACAGTTGCCATTTAGGATTTTTCAAAGCAATTATCCAATTGTATTTGGGATGAAATGAGTAGATATTAGAGCTTATTGTATTTA
The DNA here is from genome assembly GCF_018991925.1 of Homarus americanus. Lineage (NCBI taxonomy): Eukaryota > Metazoa > Arthropoda > Malacostraca > Decapoda > Nephropidae > Homarus > Homarus americanus. The sequence continues at coordinate 49,579 of NW_024749001.1, forward strand.
TTTTGAGTACATTAAAGCCTTGACTAATGATAGTTGTAGATGTAGTAAAATTAATGTATATAATATGTATCTCTTAATTAATGTTATGTAATGTGTGTACAGTAAGTGATCAATGATGGTAGAAAAAAATGAGACTGCGTTGGAGGCCAGCGTATGAACGTACTGTATGCACTCATGGAACAGTGTCATTTATCTTATATACAGTGAAACCTCACGTTCTTGGTCAATTGACCCCATTGAGGCCGTGTAAAGTGAACAACAGAACATATGGGATTAATTGAAATAGAGACCGGGCCGACCCCCCAAACTCCACTTTTCAGACAATACCTCGTTGTAGTAAAAATAACTTCTTAATTTTTGATGGTATGCACACAATTAATAATTAAAGAAATATAAATAATATTAGTTTTACTTACATTAGTAGAAAAGATGGCTGGGCACACGGGGATGGGGGTTTGGTTCGAGGCAGGGGCAGATTATTGGCTCTCACCTGTATCACTTGTATCACTATCCACCACAGAGGCTTGCAGGGCCTCTTTGTCAAACCCCTCAAAGTCCATATAAGTCCATATCCTCACTATCACCGACTTGGGCGGATGTGGTGGGTGGCTGACTGAAGAACTTCGATAATGTTTTGAAGCAGGCGACCTTGTGCGCACCCTGCCCGCGCCGCTCTCCGGCGTAAAGAGTACATGCACCTCGTAAAGTGAGCATTCTTGGTCTGGCAGGGTACTGCGTAGCGTGATGCGTAAAAAAAAAAGTGTAAGCGGGTATACTGTACACACACACACACACACACACCTGCACACACACACACACCTGCACACACACACACACCTACACACACACACCTCACACACACACACACACCTGCACACACACACACACACACCTGACACACACACACACACACACACACCTGTGCGCACCCCAAGGCACCAAGATGGGGTCCTCTGCTTCCTATGCTCATCAATGATGCCCTAAGAAACCCCTGCTCGCTGGAAATATGCGGCGACTCCACCATTGGGATCAGCGTCAACAATTCTGCTCCCAACTATACCGCCCTTCAGGATTTATTGAACAGTCTCCAAAACTGGGCCACCAACAACCATGTCACCATCAACCATACCAAGACCATGGTTATGCATCAACCTCTCCTCTGACATTGTCCCACCTCCTTCCATTACCCTAGGTCCGAACACACTCCAGGTTGTGGATTCCCCGGCTCCTCGGCGTCTGCATAGACAACAAACTAAATTGGAAACCACGTCAGTGAAGTTGTAAATCCTCCAGTTTCCGTCTCCACCTCCTCCGCCGACTAAGTCCTCGAGGTTCCCTTCCACGAGCCCTCAGTGTATACACAACATTCATACTTCCCAGCTCACTATGCCTCCCCACCTGGTCTTCCTCCCAAATGCCACACAACATACACCTAGAAAAAGTGCAAGAGGGCATGCAAGATTATTCTCCTTCACTACTCCACATATCAAGCGCTCAACACACTGACCCTTTCGCTCTCACTATCATCCCGGCTCATCTGCAAATTTGGTAAAGCTTCTCACCATCCCCACACCGCCCCTACTACCACCTGAGATCCCCTGTCCGAGAATGCTGTTCGACACCACAACATATCCAGCCCATCGTACGTGCGAACTGATCGCTATAAGAACAGCCCAGTCCCAACCATTGTAAAATTATCAATAACATGTAATAAATCAGTGTATTCACTCCCAGTAAACACTGCTCCTACACTGTCACTATGTTGAAATGAACTGTAGTTTGACTTGATCCCCATCTAAGTTACTATATGTCTTATTTGTGTCACTTATATGCTTGTATATTATTTGTAATTCGTAACCCATTCCCCAAATATGTAACTGTATATTTTCAGCCTTCTGGCTGCCAAGCTCTTTCAATAAACCGTTAATTATTACATATTATTACACACACAGACACACATTCGCACACACCTCTACAACCACACACACACACACACCACCCCCACACACAACCCCCCACACACACACACCACAACCACACACCCGGCAGGTCAAGACTGGTCAAACGCACCTGGCGCTGCTCAGCAGCAGCCACGTCAGCATGTTGGCCCATACCAACTCCCCTCCCTGGACCCTCCTCCCCACTGGAATATCAACAAGTTCTGTAGAGTTACTATTTCATTTGGGAAAGGAATGGAACCAGTGTTGAATATGTGGTGAACAGTGCTTAGTCGGTGAAAAACTCTGGCAGTTGGAGTCTTCCCAAGCTAACCTTCACACACTGAGGTCCCAGGTACCCAGTGATAATTCCCTAGAGACTCCCCACGATAGAGAAGCCTGGGACCACACCTCACCCACTGGAGTGAGTGAAGTCCTGTGACAACCTTGACCACGTGGTGTCCCCATGATGCTCTGACACCCGTGAGATGAGCTACTACAGCATCATGTGCGTCCTCATAGCACCATCTGTGAGATTACTGCACCACGGATGCCCTCCTTAACACCCATCTGTGAAAATACTATGCCATGTGATGCCCTCATAACACCATCTGTGAAATTTCTACACCACATCAGGCCCCTATCCACCATCTGTGAGGGAATTACTACACCACATCAGGCCCTTCATAGCACCATCTGTGAGAATTACTACATCATCAGGCCTCATACACCATCTGTGAGGTAACTACTACATCATCAGGCCCCTCGTAACACCATCTGTGAGGAACTAGTACTCACGTGATGCCCCTCATAACGCCATCTGTGAGGAGTTACTACACTATGTGTCTGCTGTTCAACACCTCAGCTCACATTGATCTACGTGTGTAAACATTAATCTGTATGTTCACTGTATGTTCCTTCACCTTTCTCTAATGAAGGCTTTTGTTAAACCACCAATGTACGTAATAAGTCATTTATGTCCGTATATTTTCAGCCTTTTGGGCTGCAAACTTTTAATAAACCGCTTATTATTATTTTTATTAATATTATTATATTATTATTATTACCCCCACACACACCTGCCGCTAGCCCCCACACACACACTACAACCACACACACAACCACGCACATACACACACCTTTTTCAATAAACCATTTATTATTATTATTATTATTATTATTATTACAACCACACAAACACACACACTCACATGCACCAACCACACACCGACCACACACCACGACCACACACATCCCCCACACACTACAACCGCACCCACATCCCCACACACACTACAACCCCACACACATCCCCCACACACACAACCGCACACACAACCCCACAACCACACACAACCCCCACAACCCCCACACACACAACCCCACAACCACACACAACCCCCACAACCACACACAACCCCACAACACACACACAACCCCCACACACACAACCCCCACAGCCACACACAGCCCCACACACACAGCCCCCACACACACACAGCCCCCCCACACACACAACCCCCCACAGCCACACACAGCCCCCACACACAGCCCCACAGCCACACAGCCCCCACACACAGCCCCACAACCACACACACAGCCCCCCACACACACACCCCCCACACACACACAGCCCCCACAGCCACACACAGCCCACAGCCACACACAGCCCCCCCACACACACGCAGGGTGACACACGCGCTGTGTGTGCCACACACACACACACCTGCCATGCACTCGCCTTTTACCTGCGCCGCTGCGCAGCTGCGGCAGCGCTTGGCGTTTTCGCCAGCGACGCGGCAGCAGCGTATCTTACGTGCGCCGCAGGCAGCGCACAGCGTGCGACGCTCACACACACACACGGCCGGAGCGCGACGCCAGCGGCAGCACACACACATGCCTGGACGCACACACGCCTGCGAGCACGCACACACGCACACAGCGGGACACACACACACACAAGGGAATTATCCGTTCAATGCTCAGAAGTGTCACTAAATCGTCTCCCCCTAATTGACCCTTTCTCTCTGGTCGGGGAGGTGGGGGAGATACAAAGGCAGAGGAGTTTTTTTCTTTTGCTTATAAAATGTCACTGACTCGACTTAGAATATAACTGATTGATGGATTTTTTGTAAGATATCGATTAATTTGAGTATAAATATCCTTATTTTGCACCATACATAATAATTTTAGTAATTAACTTAGTACATTTGAGTACAGGTTGTGATAATTTGTGGTTATAGTTTCAGCTTCAATACATAAGCAAAATATCTTGCCGAAATACTATCTGTAAATCAAAATACCCCACCTCCCCCATCTTCCCACCTGCTCCCTCCTCCCTCCCCTACCCCTACACCCCACCTTCCCTCCCTACCAGAGAAATGATTGGGTTATAACAGTATATTTACATTTTTAGTAATAAATAATACCTCAGACTAAAGTTAGGATAATATAACTGACATTGCTGGATTCCTTGCAAGACCAGGAATATTTTGAATATACACTTCATATTTTGCACAAAAGATAACATATTTGCTCTGAGTAAACAAAATACTTGCATTAGATCTAAAATTTGTATGTCTAATGCAAAATCTATGATGCTTATATTCAAAATGATCATCTAATTGTAAGAATTCCAGCAATGTAAATTATATTCTGGCGGATAATTTGTATGAATTTTATGAGCTAAATAAAAAATTATACTTCACCGATATGAGTAGATGCACTGCGTAAAAGTGGAATTCGGTTCTGGCAGGGTACCGCGTAAATGTAAAACGCGTAAGTGAAACCGCGTAAAAGTGAGGGTTCACTGTATATACATATATATATATCCGATATACTCGTGTATAGTTCGAGTTTTGAACCAAATTTTTAGGCAAAAATTGGGGGTCGTCTATACATGCGTAATAGTTTTGTTAGGTTGAACCGTGCATGATGGGATGGGCGAGGAGTAACTTTTAGCTTCAGACATGAAAAATATTTACCATTTACTGCCAGTAAACAATGGAAACATACATCTGCATTAGTAATGAAAATGGCAGTTCCTTCTGCTGAAATGAAGCTCACTGTATAGATATGTAAACACCAAGATATGAACACGCCTGACGTCAAGACTCTGTTACCATTCATTGTACCTTCTTTACATGTCTGTATTACTATATGTATTATAGCATGTCTGATATCTATGCTTATGTTTATGCCTATGTTCACTTACTATGTCCCGATGTACTATGTCTGTACCGCTAGTCAGTAACTAGAAGACCCCATTTATTGTCCTAGTAATGTCTAGCAACTCTCCTTGCCTAGCTAGCTAATCTCAGATCGCTTCGCCTGGCTACTTAACGGAGTCCTTGTGCTTGTCCCTTGTTTTTCTGTACCGGTTGGTTATCCTACCAAGTCTTGTACTACTTATGGAATATATCTACTACCGCTTTTGGAGTTTCAAGAACTTTGTTTAGATTGCATCCCACCACACTCACCAACTTACAATAGGTAAATTACCTTACAACGCAAGCTTTCAGTAGTCTATGCTGAAGTTCTAGCACAGGGCGAACGATATCATATATACACTATCACAGCGTTCTCATTGATCTACAAAAAATGCTCAGTAATAAAACCTTTCGATATTTCACACTTAATATATAATACCGTAATCTACTTCAACCTCCTATTGTTTATTAACGACAAAGATGATTCACCACCAGCTGTATCAGCTAGACGGTACATTGTAGTTTTAATCGCTTTCAGTTAAAAAACTGTTAAGATCACATGTATATTTCACCTTAACTGTGCCTGAACGAATATATTCTCGAAATAAATAGTAGTTTTCTGGAAACGTGATATATTTTAATGTAAAATAGGATAAAATACATGACCTAAAACAAAAGATTTTACCTAACCTTCCGATGTTCAAGAGAAGTTACTCGCTTTTTAATAGTTTTTGGTTAAACATTGTTATATTACAATGGTATTCTATTCATACTGTGCTTGGTATAACGATTCACGAAATGTAATATTTTTGCTGAAATGACGTACGATACAGTGGAAAGTGTGGGATAAAATAGTGGCGTAAAAAACAATGACTTTCGTGATTCTTTTCGCTCAAAAGATGTTACCGTAATTGCTTTTCGCCAATGGTTTTCAGCGTTTAAAAACTGTTGTATTACGACAATATCTCTATCCTAATTGACTTGAATAAATACAGTAGTACTCGCTTAATCAGTAAAACCCACAGGGTACCGTGTTATGAAACGGTGAAAACGCTTATGAACAACAGAACATATGGGATTAATTCCAAAGAAACTGGCCCGACCCCAAACTCCACTTTTTCTGACACAATACCTATGTTCCAGTAAAATTACATCTTATTTTTATGATGGTACATGCACACAATTAATACTTAAGAGAAATAGAGAAATACAGTCGCCAAGTTAATGTCCATTCAAATAATGGACTCAACTCCCTCCCCCTCTTCTCACACTACACTCACTGGCTCTTCCCTCTGAGAAATTTTGGGGAAAACCACTAAATTTTAATAAATAATACCTCAAACTAAAGTTAGGATAATACAATTGACATTGCTGGATTCCTTGTATAACTAGGAATATTTTTAATATAAATGTCATATATTTTGCACAAAAGATAACATATTTACTCAGAGTAAACATTATATCTAAAATTTGTATGTCTAATGCAAAATCTATGATGTTTATATTCAAATGATCACCAAATTGTAAGAATTCAGCAATGTAAATTATATTCTGGCCGGTAATTTGTATGAATTTTATGAGCTAAAACAAATATCTTCAGTTAATAAAAAAAAATATTCTTCACGACACTATCTGTCAATCAAAGTACCCCACCTTGCCTCTTCCAACCATGCCAGGTGGTCAGTCCCAAACCTCCCCCACCCCCCACCAATCCTCCCTTCAAGAGATGTTGGGTGAAAAAACTAAATTTTAACATTTAGTATTAAATAATACCTCAGATTAAAGTTAGGATAATATAATTGACATGGATTCCTTGTAAGACCAGGAATATTTTGAATATAAATGTCATATATTTGCACAAAAGATAACATATTTTCTCAGAGTAAACATTATATCTAAAATTTGTATGTCTAATGCAAAATCTATGATGTTTATATTCAAAATGATCATCAAATTGTAAGAATTCCAGCAATGTAAATTATATTCTGCCGGGTAATTTGTATGAATTTTATGAGCTAAACAAATATCTTCAGTTAATAAAAAAAAAAATATTCTTCACATGGTAACAGATGGTCGGTCGGTCCTTACCAGATGTGGGAAAACCAGAATATTTACATTTATAGTAATAAATAATACCTCAAACTAAAGTTAGGATAATATAATTGACATTGCTGGATTCCTTTAAAGACCAGGAATATTGTGAATACAAATGTCATATATTTTGCACAAAAATAACATATTTACTCAGAGTAAACATTATATCTAAAATTTGTATGTCTAATGCAAAATCTATGATGTTTATATTCAAAATGATCATCATATTGTAAGAATTCCAGCAATGTAAATTATATTCTGCCGAGTATTTTGTATGAATTTTATGAGCTAAAACAGGCAGTCAGGCAGGGTGGCGGGTGGGGCGAATCTAAAATAGCTCTCGAGAGTCGGAGACTCTTTCCCCACGTGTGGAAAAACCCGCGTTAAGTGAAAGTTCGGTTCTGGCGAGGCACCGCGTATACGGTAAAACGCTAAGCAAAACCGTGTTAAGCGGGTATTACTGTACTACGATAATATATTTTGAATATTTTCATTAAAATCCAACAAAATCATTTTCTTGTCACCGTTTGCAGCATCAAACAGCTTTCATAGTCCTCTTCTTGAACAGGGTTAGGAGTGGCACGGTTTTTCGAATCGCTTTCTTGTTAAAAAACTATTACATCACACGTGAGGTTTCACCCTAAACTGCGCTTCGAATGAGTATATTCGAAATAAATAGTAGTTTTATGAAACGTGATGCATTTCAATGTAAATAGATAATATATACTCTAAAAACAAAAGACTTTACGAAGCTTCTGTTCCCTAGATGTTACCTGCTTTTTTTAATATTAGTTTTCGGGTTAAAATTCTGTTATATTACAATGATATTCTATTCATATTGTGTTTATATAATACATTCAATGAAATGTAATAATATTTTTGCTGAAAATGACGCATTTATTACAGTGAGAGGATAAATCGCGATCTAAAACAATGACTTTCGCTTCGCTCAAAAGATGTTACTGTAATCGCTAATGGTTTAGTTAAAAACTGTAGTATTACAATAATTCTCCTAACTGGACTTGAATAAATACTTGAATGAAATATACACATTTTTGCTGAAACTACCCGCTGCTTCAGTGTAAAGTGTCGTGACGAAGGCCAATGGTAAACAATTTGCCTTTGGCACTCTCAGAAACAGGCACGAAGTAGCCTCAGTTTATAGGATGTAGAGCTGCTTAGTGAAGGTTTGTTGTTCCATTACTCAAAAAAACGTGGGTCTAACTATAAACGAGAAATATCGAATTAACGATTTCTTGGTCAAAAACTCAGGGTCGCACTCCATAAACGAGGGGGGTTATAGATTTGAGTATATACGGTATATATATATATATATATATATAGTGATCCTCGTTAACGAAAGTGCCTCAGTTAACTAGATTTCCGGCACGAATTACCTCCCATAAGATTCTTAACTTCGTTAACGAGCA
>NW_024749002.1:0-10543 GCF_018991925.1 Homarus americanus
TGTGGTGGCCTAAACTGGATGGTGAAATAGAAATGATGGTACGTGAGTGCTCTGTTTGTCAGAATGTTAGGAGTATGCCACCCAGCACACCTTTGAAAACCTGGAAATGGCCTACCCGTCCCTTCCAAAAAGTACACATTGACTTCTGCGATAAAGGAACAGACAAATTTCTTGTATTAATTGATAGTCATTCAAAGTGGATTGATGTTAAGCACATGTACAGTACTAATGCTGGTAGCACCATTGATGAATTAAGATTAATGTTTGCCGAACATGGAATACCAGAAGAGGTAGTTTCTGACAATGGTCCTCCATTCCAATCATCAGAGTTTAAAAACTTCATGAGATTCAACGGTGTAAAGCATGTACTGACCCCACCCTATCATCCTGCCTCTAATGGTGCAGCTGAGAGATCAGTTAGAATTGTAAAGGAAGCACTTTCCAAACAGGTAATTCAAGGAACTGTAGGAAAATCAATGAAACACAGACTAGCAAATTTCTTACTCAGATACAGAACCACGCCACATAGTGTGACAGGATGTACTCCTGCAGAGTTAATGGTGAAGAGACAGTTGAGAACAAGATTAAGTTTAGTTAAGCCAAGTCTGTTTGAAGTTGTAGAGAGGAAACAAGCTCAACAAAAATGTATCATGATAAGAGTTCCAGTGAAAGAGTGTTCAAGGTAAATGATAGGGTGAGAGTTAGGAACATGGCTAAAGGTTAGGGTACTGTACATGCAAAGTGGATAACTGGTGTCATTGACAAGGTATGTGGATCTAGGACATATTTAGTGAAATGTGGTAACTCTTTGAGATATGTTCATGTGGATCACATCATTCAGGCACATGACGAGATGAATGTAGCACCAGGACATGATGATAAACTTGACACAGTTTCAGATGATCATCATCATGATGATGTCAAAGATGATGTTTCACAGCATCCACTCACTGTGTCAACTGATTGTAGTGATGATATGTCTGTCACTGATAATGCACAGAGTGCAAGTGAAACCCCTGTAAAATTTGATGGAGGGAATAGTCCTAGAAGATCAAACAGAGTTAGGAGACCTGTAATTAAATTAGACCTCTAATTATCTGAATTGTGAACAGGCCTTTCAAAACTGTTTAGTTAGGAAGTTATATTTGTTGTGTTCTATTCTCTTCTTCCCTGCCATAGGTAATTCTGTAAGTTTTGTTTATTTAGGATTTGTAGCAGCCATGCTCTCTTTTGAAAGGGAGAAATAGTGTTATATATATATGTATGTTTATATGCTGCCTTTATTGATATATATACATTATGTATTATGTTACCTCTTACCAAAGTCAGAAAGTGTTTAGGCTTGTGTAAACACGAAATGTGTTAGGCACGTTGTAACCAACAACAGACAATGAACGCCCCAGCCAGACTGACCATGCGACTTGTCATTCTCCCATTAAATAACGCTAGATACTACACTTTCCTTAAATTTGGTCACAATACGTTGAATTGATTTTGATGTTGGCGCTTTTCTGACGTTAAAGTGGCAACAGTTGCGACATTGAATCTGTACCACAGATTTTGTTTCAATATACACTTCGACGACTTTCACTTTTTGTCCCGTAGTCAAAACCACATTGCCGTATGCTCCAAAGTGTCTCTTCCAATTATCTGCAAACAAAACAAAAATATGTTATAATAATAATTACAGAGTAACACGTATTTAAAATTAAGTACATTGTATATATATATATATATATATATATATATATATATATATATATATATATATATATATATATATATATATATATATATATATATATATATACATATATATTGTAATGACCACGGTCTTACACGTCAGTTAGCGCCAAAATCAAATGATTCATATTACGCTTAAAAGCCCACAAAACATGTAACTCGGCTTTCGTTTGAGTCCTCCATCTGAGGAGTCCGTTTTCTCATCACTTCAAGACACCTCAGTCCTCCGTTATCCCATTTTCTCTGACTTACTGAAACCAACCTCTCTATATAATGTATTTGAATGTGAGAGAGAACACCTTTGTTTTGAGTCAACTTAGATATGTCTGTTTACAGTTGGAACATTCAAGATCCATTGTGAGTGGTGTTGAACGCTTCAACTGTCCTTATTGTTAGTAAGACGTGTCAAGTAAGCGAGTGTTGAGTTTGCCAGCTAGAGTGGCGTATTTTATGTCGTCCGTGGGGATACCCATGAGTTTCTGATCGCTACTGAGTTATATTATTTTGTCGCCCCGACATCAGAGAATCTGATGTTTATAGTTTAGTTAGTGTCGGTTGTTTATTTAAGAAAGTCATTAATCTCCTGAACAGTTCCTGTCAAACTCAAAATTCTCCAAGACTTAACGGCCGTTTGACCTGGGATGTGGTTTGCCGTCAGGCCAATAGAGTTGCGAACGCATATATAACTCCATTTCACCTCTTTACTGACAAACTCAATCTCTGATTAAATCATAAATATAGATGTAGAAAATTAGCCTGATCTGTGACACTGACGGTCACAGCTAGGTGTCCAACGACTACTGTGAATAGAGGGTCTATTGTTAGTGAAGTTTATCTTTCTAGTAGGAATATGCCCTCAGGCCCGTATATATGCAGGCGCGCGAGGGGAAATCACTCCTTCTGTGATTTCTTCTCCACGTCTCCAGGTATGTTCACGTGTGTTCCACGCCGCCATATTAACTCAGTTTAACTTAGTCATTTTTTGTGAATATCAGTGTTCATGTTTTAACATAGTACCTTCAGTGCCAAGTGAGTCAAGTAAAGTAGAGGTCTAGCTATCGTCTGAACCGGTGCCAGACGTATGTTTTGTATAGTGAAGTTTGTAGTGTACCGTTTGTGGCCAGTTGTCAATTCTCTTTAGTTGTCTATTATCTCTTTGTATGGGCACACAAACGTACGTACATGTAGATACCTTCACTCAGGAATGAGGTTGGATAGAAACTCACGATGTGCTTCCTGTATATATTGTGGTACAGTGCAGTACTTAGGAGTGAGTAGGTGAGGAGCTGAGAGAGATGTTGCTGGTCCAGTAGCTGAGTGTAGGATGATCTCCCTGGGCAGGCGTAGCCGTATTTATACAATTTACCAGGATCAGGATCTGGGCTGCGCGTAGCGAGCGGACCAATCACAGCGGCTCAAGCGTAAGGTGTGAAACGCTCTGATCCTGAACTGGAGGTTGATGGTCGAGACTAGGTCGGCGATCGTACCCCTACGTCCTCTGCATAGACCTAGTCTCTCGGCGTAGCTGGCTGTACGCATTGGAGCCAGGACCACCACAGAGAGCAGACACGCAGAGCGACGGGGAAGCCGGAGATCAAACAGACATAGCTGATTCGCTAGTTCTGGGACCTCTCCCACCTTCCCACCAACCTTGGAAATCACAAACACCTGACTCCATTCTCCAACTGACAATTCTGTTGATTCAATCGACACATTGAGCCTCTCCTACAGTATCGGACCTCCCTTAGGAACCCCGAATGCTGCTGAGGGGCTTGGTGTGAAGAAAGAGTCAGCAGTAAGTTTTCAGACCTTTTTCTACCACTCTAACCTTTATCTTCCGTGCCGTGAAAGGACCTATTCCCCTGTCAGTTGACGTACAGGGGAGTATTCGTCTGGAAACGCCCTCTGTCCCCACACCTCGCTAGTGCGTGTTTGTGTGAAGGGCGGGGGGTCAGCACAGCCTGCCGATTCGCCTGGGGACCTCTGTGATAGTGCAGGGCCTCCCCTACGTGAGGGGCGCAGGAAATTAGGGACAATTTGTTAGGGGAGATCTCCATAAATCTCCAATTCCACCAGTTAACATGCCTTCAATTAAACTCAAAGTGGACCGTACCATCCAACAGTGCACAGACCTCGCTTCACTCATTTTTCAGCTGACTTTGATCTTCCAAATACGTTCCTTCACCAATGACGACATTATTAAAGTATTTGTACAGAATGACGAAGACGCCGACCTATTCCACTCCCCAGCATTGAACAAAAAACTAAAAGACAATGGCTTAACGGTCCTCAGCTCACCCGAATACCGCGCAAAATGCACCCTCATATGTAGAAAAATCATCCCCCATATCCTTGACAATCCTAACCTATTGACAGACCTCAACACACACAACACCTCCCAAATGACATATGCAGCCCGGATGGGAACTCTCCCCATGTTGAAAATCACTACAGCTACACAAACTGACGCCATCAAATTGAAATCCAACGGAATTAAATTCGGCAATAATATCATCCCCTCACATAACATCGAATTCCAACACTACATCCCAGTCCACCAATGCTACAACTGCTATCAATTTGGACATACCACCAACCGTTGCAGTAACTCACTAACCTGTTCAAAATGTGCCAATCAAGGCCACTCATACAGAAACTGCACTGCCACTGTTACTAGATGCTGCAATTGTAAAGGCCCACACTCTGCCGTCAGCAACAAGTGCCAAATCAGACTCAACAACAGCACAACACCTCTCCCTCCCCGCCTACGCCTACCCTCACCTCCCACTGCACCTCCTCCTCCTCCCCACCACTCACTCCCTACTCCCACGACTCTCTCCACCCGCACTTGCTGGACCAACAACCTGACCGCCCCCCTCCCTTCCCCCGACACTGACGCAAAAATCACCACCATCATACTTCTGGCACATTCCCTAAGCAACGGTAATAGATCACTTTTTCTAAATCTGGTAATTGAGGGTTTGAAGGCTAACGGCCTCCCTACCATAAACATTCCTGACTCCTTCAGAACCGGTCCCGACCTCATCTTCCCCACTGCCCCCATCTCCGACCGTACCAACATGCCCCCCCCACCCCCCAGAGAATCCACTGTCTCCCTCCTCCCCTCCACTTCTGCCATGCCTACACCTGGCCCCTCCACCTCGACCTTGCCTACACCCGACTTCTCCCACTTGACTACGTTGAACTCCCGGACCACGAACACCCAAACCAAACCCGATCCTCCCCTAACACCCCAGACTCCCAAGAATAAAATGGCAGCCCTTCCCCCCACAGAAATAGTGGTCAAGACCCCTAGACCAAAGAGGAAGAACACCTCCCCCCTGTCTCCCTATACACCTGACAGCAAAAAAATTATTCAATACACTCATCCAACCAAATTAATAATCAAAGTAAACCTATACGGCACTACCCCAAAGGAAACAGAAATCAACCCCGACACGAACCTAGCACACTCCCCTCAACCTCCCGACTCCCCCACACACAGTCACGTAACTGCCCTTCCCTCACTTGCATACACAACACTCATACCACCACCACGCTCACAGTCACTCGACAATTTAGACCTCATCCCTGCACCTCAGAATTTCTATCTTTAAGTACTAAACAGACCAAACACTCCCCTCCCACCTCCCTTGTATTAATATCTTCCCTATAACCACACCCAACAATTTCCCCCCAAATTAAAACCTAGCCTCTCCTTAACCCTCACCCAACGATTCCCACCCAACCTAACCAAATCAACCTAACCTCTCCTCAGCCCACACCCAACGATTCCCACCTAACTCCAACCTGAATCAACTCAATCCTAACTAGACCAATTTTCTCCCCTCACCTAAACCCCACGCCACCAACCTTAAACCCCGTATGACTCTACTCCCAAAAAAAAAAAAAAACTAACCTACTCCAACCTGCACCAACACTCCCCACCCAAAAAAAAAAAAAAAACCCCTAACAATCCCCAAAACAAAAACCTAACATACCCAGCCGTTACTAGCAATCCCACACAAAATAAAAAATAACCATTCTACCATTAACTAACCACACCCTATCACTCCTCCCAAAACAAATACCTAACTTACCCATCCCATACTAACTCAAATGACATGTACGTTTCCCTTAGCCAATGAGGTTGGTGAGAGTTCCACAGTGCCTACGCAAGCCCTCTCCCTCAAGAATGTTACCAACACTGTTTTATGGGCACCTCCCTTAGCCAATAAGGTCGGAGAGGTGTACCTAATAAAAACGGTACCAAATTGCAGACGACATTGAACGCCTCTCTTAGCCAATAAGGTCGGGGAGGGGTGCAATGTACCTGTACACAAACCCTCTCCCTCAAGAATGGGGCCAGAACTCACAATACCTGCAAGAAAGAGAGAATGCAATAATTAACCCAACTCTGCCAACCACTAACAAAACCTACAATCCTCCCAAAAGAAAAACTTAACCCACCCAACCTTACTCACAACCCCTACAATCCTCCCAAAAGAAAAACTTAACCCACCCAACCTTACTCACAACCCCTCTTAGAAATCAATACCTACAATCCTCCCAAGATAAAAACTTAATATACCCGACCTTTCTAACAAGCCCCTTTGACCCTCCTAATAAAAAAAAAAGAAAAAACATATGACGCAATACAACTATTCATTAGCAACACAAAACATATCATTCCTAAGAAATCCTACCATACCATAAATTAACCCAAGAACCTCCAAAGCCCCCCTTTCCCCCTTTCGCCTCCCTTTTCCTCTCCTCTCCTCCCCCCTCCTCCGGACAACCGAACCATACCTGACCTTATAACATTATCCTAACCCTCCCTCTCTCCCCTTACATTTACATGCAAACACATACACACTCACACAACAACCCCCCTTAAGCAATTTTAATTCACCTTAAATTAACATACAACCGCCACCCCCATCAATCCCCAAACACAAACTCCCCCCCTCCCTCAACCAATCTCCAAACACAACATCCCCCCCCCGCCAGACAAAGCCACCTTACCAAAATCGACCTAACTCAAGACTGAAACCTAACAACCTATATCTCACTCTCATCTCCGTTCACAATTTGACATAGCTCAAATCTGCCTCCTGCCATTACTAAACAACTCTCCTACGATACACTCATCCTTCCTCACTACGAATACTTTGACATTTCAAACTCAAAGATTCTAAACTCTTCCTCCAACTCTCTCCATTTCTCTCTGACATAGCTAAAAGACCCACAACTCTCAGAACCTAATCAAACATACCCAACGTCTGTGACATCCAATTCTTAATAAAATTGACCTAACCCTAGACTGAAACCACTCAACCTATATCTCATTCTAGTATCCGTTCACAATTTGACAAAAAAGCTCAAATCTGTCTGCTGCTATTACTAAAAACTCTCCTATGATACGCTCAACCTTCCTTACTATGAATACTTTGACATTTCAAGCTCAAAGATTCAAAAACCCTTCCTCCAACTCGCTCCGTTCCTCTTTGACATAGCTCAAAGACTTTACCTTCATCTTTCTCCAAACAACCCTACGACTAGCAAAATTTCCATATCTTCACCTTCTCTGTTTACTTTGATCGTGAGCTGCCTGTGCGTCCGTCCACCTGCGTTTCTCGGCTTGCGCCGCCGCTGTGGCGGGGCGGTTCTTCCTACGCTTACCGACACTGCCCGAGCTAAGACGACAATCAGAACACCCGCGTTGGCCCTTTGCCTGCCCGGACCTGCTCCCGCCCTCCCTCTGCCTCGTCCTGACTGTAGTTGTTGCACCCTCAGGGCTTTTTGCCACCCCCTCACGCAAGCGGTGTTTAGCCACTGCACCTGTTCTCTCCTTCTAAAATTCACTTCCATCCTCCCTTTATTCTTCCTCTGAACCTCCTTCCCCCCTGTCACTAGCATTTTTCTAGTTCTAGTTCTAGGCGAAGCCACACCAGGACCACCTGTAGTAGCAACCACAACAACATGACTGGACGAGGCAAAGGAGGCAAGGGACTTGGAAAGGGTGGCGCCAAGCGTCATCGTAAGGTGCTTCGTGACAACATCCAGGGTATCACCAAGCCCGCCATTCGTCGTCTAGCTCGGCGTGGAGGTGTTAAACGTATATCCGGCCTCATCTACGAGGAGACCCGCGGCGTCCTCAAGGTGTTTCTGGAGAACGTCATCCGTGACGCCGTTACCTACACCGAGCACGCAAAAAGGAAGACCGTCACCGCCATGGATGTGGTTTATGCCCTGAAACGGCAGGGCCGCACCCTTTATGGTTTTGGTGGTTAATCAACCTGATGGACGGGCGCACACCACCACCACCACCACGACAAACAAATATACGGACCTAATTTTAGGTCCACATTTAAATCGCTAAAGAGTTGGTTAGACACTGAGTAAATCGTTGAAAATATATCCAATAACATGATCCTCTATAATTCTGGACTTGTGGTATGAGTATAGGTTGTGTGTGAACGTGTTGGAACCACTTCCTAATAATTGTCAGTCAGTCAGTCAACATTCACCTAACCTCCAGGTACCTCACCTAACTTCCTGTAGCGTCACCGAACCTCACGAAATGTAACCCAATGTAGTTTATAATCTATCCTAACATGACATAACATAACCACGCACTATATTACTTCGGTAAGAGTAATGAGTTTTAATACGCAAAGTTGCAGTTATCATTCATTCATACATACATACATACATACATACATAACATGCTAGTGGCAGGGGGGATTGAAGTGAATTTTAGGAGGATAGAATAGGTGCAGTGGCTAAACAGCGCTTGCGTGAGGGACTTTAAGCAGCAACTCGCCTGGATGCGGCAGGATAGAGTCAGGTCAAGTGTCCGGTGCATGTTGGGTTCCGCCATGGTTTCTCAGGGTTTGGTCGGCTTGATTGTGTGTGTTGTTTTCTTGTTTGGAGGAAATGTCTTGGTATTCTTCTTCTTAGCTGGAAGTTGATTTTCTTCTAACTCTTCTCCTCTTGTTGTTCGTCTTCCTCGTGTCTGCTATCATTCTGTAAAGACTCTCTATATGTATGTAGGTATGAGTGAGTAACAGTTGCCGGTTACAGTGATACTTCATATTCGCTGGTGTTGTACTGTATGGCTTCGGTATTTCTTAATATACAAACGGCACCGTTAGGGGATTGAGGTATTTAAAAACCAGCCTACATTACTTATATATAGAAATAAATAATGTGGCTTAGACAATAATGACGACTACTCTCTCCTACCTAACCCAAACAAGGGCTTTTCGAAAGTATACATTGGACACAATTGACTTAGTACATACATTGGTGGTTTAACAAAAGCCCTCATTAGAGAAAGGTGAAGGAGCACACAGTGAACATACAGATTAATGTTTGCACGCATAGATCATGTAAGGTGAGGTGTTGAACACCAGACACGTAGTGTAGTAACTCCCTCACAGATGGCGTTATGAGGGGCCTGATGATGTAGCAGTTACCTCACAGATGGTGTTATGAGGAACTTCACATGATGATGCTGTAGCAAAACATTCACTACGTGGTGTCGTAGCATCTTGGGGACACCACGTGGTCCACATGACTCACTCATTCAAGTGGGTGAGGTGTGGTCCCAGGCCTCTCTATCGTGGAGTCTCAGGGGAAGTATAACCGGGTACCTGGGACCTCACTGTGTGAAGGTGGTTAGCTAGCTTGGGTAAGACTCAACTGCCGAGTTGTTTTTCACTGAGTTAAGCACTGTTCACCACTATTCATCACTGGTTCCATTCCTTTGCCAAATGAGGTAGTACCTTATGGCAAGAACTTGTTGATAGTCCGGTGGGGAGGAGGGTTCAGGGGAGTGAGTTGGTATGGGCCAACATATAAATAATAATAATAATAATAATAATAATTAACGGTTTATTGAAAGTGCTTGGCAGCCAGAAGGCTGAAAATATACAGTTACATATTTGGGGAATGGGTTACGAATTACAAATAATATACAAGTAACATGAGTGACACAAATAAGACATATAATAACTAGCTGGGGAAAAGCTCAAACTACAGTTCATTTCAACATAGTGACAGTGCAAGGAGTAGTGTTTACTGGGAGTGAGTACACTGATTTATTACAAGTTATCGATAATTTTTACAATGGTTGGGACTGGGCTGTTCTTATAGAGATCAGTTCGTGCACGTATGGGCTGGATGCGGTTGTGGTGTCGAAGAGCAATTCTCGGACTAGGGATCTCAGGTGGTAGTAGGAGCCGGTGTCGGGGATGGTGTAGAAGCTTCTTACCAAATTTGCAGATGAGGTCGTGGTGATGGTCAGTGAGAGTCTAAAGGGTCGGTCAGTGTGTTGAGCGCTTCTTGATGTGTGGAGTAGGAAGGGTAGAGAATAATCTTGCATGGCCTCTTTTGCACTTTTTCTAGGTGTTTACGTTGTGTGGCATTTAGGGAGGAAGACCAGGTGAGCTTGGGAAGTATGAATGTTGTGTAAACACTGAGGAGCTCGTGTGCAGGATCACCGAGGGACTTGAGTCGGCGTAGGAGGTGGAGACGGAAACTGGAGGATTTGATAACTTCACTGACGTGTGGTTTCTAATTTAGTTTGTTGTCTATATGTATGTGTGTGTGTGTGTGTATATACTACTGTACTTTTTAGATCCTCCTACGCAACCTAACCTATTATAGTTAAGTATAGTAGGCTATACACTATTTTGTTAGTATGTGTTATAAAATGTAATTGCATGTTATTATTATTAATATTATTATTATTAATATTATTATTATTCTTATTATTATTAGTTTTATTATTATT
>NW_024749003.1:0-26215 GCF_018991925.1 Homarus americanus
TATTACACAGTGCCTCTACAATAATCAGGCAAGAAGAGGGTGAATTTGAGGGAGATAAGTGGGAGAAGGTGTGAGGGAAGAGCAAAGACGAGGGGGGAAGGAGGGAGGGAAGGCGTGTGTGGGAGGGGAGTAAGTATGGAGGAATGTAAGTGTTGAATAAACTTTCTTTCCTGTAGTAAAGTTGTAATAGATATATATATATATATATATATATATATATATATATATATATATATATATATATATATATACAAAATAGTAAACACATATGACCTTTAAGAACACACCTTGTTCATTATGAGAATTCCAAATTGTCATAATTTAGTCATAATTATTTATATGCTTGTACAATAAAGATTTAACCTACTGACATTCTATATTCAGTATTTTTTTATTCTGTTAGGTTAAATCGGTTCTTCTCCTATAGGGTATTGGAAACCTCTTATGAGTCAACACCTTGTTCATTATGAGAATTCCAAATTGTCATAATTTAGTCATAATTATTTATATGCTTGTACAATAAAGATTTAACCTACTGACATTCTATATTCAGTATTTTTTTATTCTGTTAGGTTAAATCGGTTCTTCTCCTATAGGGTATTGGAAACCTCTTATGAGTCAACAAGTGACACATGGTAAATACTTTCTATACATTTTCACATTATTCTTAAAATCTGCGATGGAAACAGATGGCGCTGTGGGAGAACATTAATACACAACATATGGCAGCCATTTTGGTTTTCAAAATTCAAACCCGGGAAGACAAAAACGCAGCCCAGGTGACTGTTGAAGTGAGCTGTCTCCCTGTCTATCTGTCAACACATGGCTGGACAGGTAAACGTTGAATAAATTTCTTCAATTTTAATTTTGTATGTTGCTCAATCCAAATAGAAGTTCAATTTACATGTTTATTTTAAACGATATACTGCAAAATGTTTTCAGGACTAATTTTGTTTAATAAAGTAAGTCATAAAAACATTTACTTTAATTTCAACACCTTTGTCATAAAACGAAACACTGAAAACATATTTATGTGAATAATAAAATAATAAAAAATAAATTTTTACTTAAGAAAAAACCCAAACTCATTAATTTACTTACACATCTATTCGTTTGTCAAAGACTATCACCTGAGTGGTGTAGTGTTGACCGTCACCGCCGATAAACAGAGATATTATTAGGAGTCATTTATGACCACCTCAACAGGGCATTCTATGCTACTTGCTCAAAATACAACAGTTGCCTTCTCAACATCATTGCCTGGTTCTTAAAATCGCTGTAAACCGTTATTTTTTTATTACTGCAAGGACTCGCTCATCACCTGCACCTATAGTCACCATTTCCAATTTCACCCGGCTCTTAGATTTACAAAATTTATATCATGAAATTTTTTTTTAAGATATCCACTGGTTGAAAATTTTTACATTATTAAAATTTAATAATAAAAATTATATGAGAATCTGGGGGAACTTACACAATTTTTTCTTTCCTTAACAAAAAAAATGTACATTGCAATATAAATAAAATATCAAATTGGTTTCAACTGACAATAAACAAGCTTTTTATTAGAAATTTACAGTAACAATAAAATGAACAGAACCGCGATTTTTTTGTAACAATCAACAAGTGGGTACCCAATGAACGTTCACAATAACAGAGTTCTATCATATTATTTTTCGTTGTTGTACTAGGGTATTACTAACCTTGCTACGTTTTCAAAGACCTTCGTTGCTTAAGCACAGTAATCATATTATAACTAACAAATTTTACACAGTTAGACAAATATTAAACACAAATAATAAGTATCATCTCACAGAATCCACATATAGACATCACACTTCTTATGACGATGCTAACTCACGCTAAGGATGAAAATAAATAAACCAAAGAACCAAAATTCTACATCTTTATATACGACGACAAGGAAAAAATAATTAAAAGTAGAAATAAATAAATACTTCCCACAATATAGAGCGAACGAACAGGATCTCAAACTGGGACACTTGAAAAAAACATAAAATAAAAAATAAATAATTAAATTAAAACTGGAAAAATTAGAACCGATTCCATAAAATTAAAAGTTCCAAAGCAGAGAAAAATGTTCATCACATCACCTCGAATAACGTTCGCAAAAAAATCACTTGTTATTGGCTAATCACTCAGAGGTTGTCGTCCGCTGGAAACCTAAACTGAAGACCCTAACCTCCGAACTAACTTAGTACATTACAGAAACAACAGGACCAACAACAGTGACTAACAGCAGTGGTGAACAACCACAGGGGTGAACAACCACAGGGGTGAACAACAACAGGGGTGAACAACCACAGGGGTGAACAACCACAGGGGTGAACAACCACAGGGGTGAACAACCACAGGGGTGAACAACCACAGGGGTGAACAACCACAGGGGTGAACAACAACTGGGGTGAACAACAACTGGGATGAACAACAACTGGGATGAACAACAACTGGGATGAACAACAACACTGATGAACAACAACTGGGATGAACAACAACTGATCTCCGAGGCTCCTGGCAGCTAAACAATTTATATTTAGTAAGATCATTTATCCTACTGATAAATTACACGCGAAAATTCAATGTTGTTTACAATTACAATAGAATGACTATACGGAAGACATGAGGCTAGTATAAAGGGCACAGTAGTGTAGTACCTGATTAAAATAGCTCCTTGTTTAGTAATATAGCTCGTACGTGATATAATAGCTCGTTGTTTTGTAATATAGCTCGTACGTGATATAATAGCTCGTTGTTTTGTAATATACCTTATATGTAATATATAGCTCGTTGTTTTGTAATATACTCGTATGTAATATTATAGCTCGTTGTTTTGTAATATACCTTATATGTAATATTATAGCTCGTTGTTTGTAATATAGCTCGTACGTGATATTATAGCTCGTTGTTTGTAATATAGCTCGTACGTGATATTATAGCTCGTTGTTTTGTAATATACCTTATATGTAATATTATAGCTCGTTGTTTGTAATATAGCTCGTACGTGATATTATAGCTCGTTGTTTTGTAATATACCTTATATGTAATATTATAGCTTCTTGTTTGTAATGATATGGCTTGTATGTAATATTCTAACGCGTTGTTTTGTATTGATTTAGCGCCTATGTTATAATATATCTCCTTGTTTGTAATAACGCTCGTTGCCTGTAATAATATTTCGTTGTTTGTAATAATATAATCCGTTGTTTACAATATACCTCGTTGTTTGAAAGCTTTAAATGATACAGAATAAACAGATTTTGAAATAAATTTTGAAGAATTGGTAATATTGAATAGACTAAAACTAGGAAAGAAAACCACTGTAATTTCTTCATCACGCTCGTTGTCTCTAAACCAAGAATGACAGTTTAATACAGTAATAGCAATGACATCCTATGTGTTATAGTTTTAACTCGATATGTGCTAAATGCACTCATTATGTGCCTAAAACCACGACAGTTTTAAATCACAATCAAATCTCACAGCTTCTCAGGCGGACAATACTATGCTACTAAACCTTGCAAAAATTTCACCATTTAATCCACATTTGTAACGTAATTGACTGCAATATTTACCCATATAACAAAAATTACTGACCAAAATTTATAGATTCCAAAATTTGTATTCCAGATTTTTTATCTATGAATGTCGTAACTTACAAAAGACACGCAAGTCAGTCAGGTAAATAATTAAGTTACAAATCATTAAACGGGTCTAATTATTTTGAAATTATACAACGTAACAACAACAACCATGCCCACTTCACAAGGCATGTATCCCTCTTGACTGTCAATTGCTGACTTTCAATTGCTGATAACTATAGTGCATTTATCAACCTAAAATACGTGCTTCAAGTTGTTAGTTATTAAACTCTCTCTCTCTCTCTCTCTCTCTCTCTCTCTCTCTCTCTCTCTCTCTTTCACCAATACCACCGAAATCAATAATTCCTTCAGAACATTACATTTATTGCTGTATAATTTCTGATGACTTTTTTACTTAACACAAATGCAATCTTTTATATTTTTGGAATACTCAAGAATAAATCTCATTAGTATACTCAAAACCGTATCTGGTACAAATATACCCACTTAAATCCTCAAGAATCAGAATATAACGCCATCTGTTGAGTCCTACAAACACCATTCCATTCAAGATTAAGTTTACCTACATATATTTACAGTCTGTCTACTTATACAAACCTAACAGCTCATAAAGTTAAGACAATACACACAGAGAATTAGTGTTGTGTAAACCAGAAGTAATATGACGGAGCTTAATTTTAACACTAATCTAACACTTTAGCTCAAGACAATACACCCACGTGGGAAGCCTGAGTGTAATATTGTAAACCAGTTGTATAATCGTTAAAAAGGTAATTAAGAACGAACAGCAATACTATGTAATGTATAACTTACATGCAATCATTAAGGTAATTATTTCTTAAAAAAAATAGAGCATCAATACTTTTACAATCCATAAAATAATTACAATATTTTAAGAAAGTAATTTATATCGAGAGTAATTCTTCAATAACTCATTACCAGCATTGTAATTATTCAATTTAGCTCCCAATAACATTTACAGGCGCCAAGGACACACACTCTTATTATACTGTACATACTTTGTCTCCTGTTGTAATAAAGACAATATTTAGTTACCTCCATGAGATTTTAATATGCACTAATAATAATAGTTACACCAAGTATTCACAGTAACAACATTACCAGGTATTAAAACCTTATTATGACCCGTTGTGGCTGTATATGTCCGTCTGTAAGCATTGTTGTAAGCGCAGAATGGCCAAAGGCGTGGAAAAAATTAATAAAAAAACTATCTTCGATTCTGGATAAAATAAAACATATCTTCATTACCAAAGTTAAACTCAGCAAACGGAAAATGAACTCATGTTAAAAGACATCCTGTCAATGTTCGTTTTACTGTGAGGAAACTGTCGTATCTTTAGGAGACAGAATAACAATACAATAAATAACAACCTAAAATATCTCAACCTCATTACAACCTGGATAAATTGTGGCAGTCACGAGTGAGCAACTTGACCTCATGGGCACCTTGGAATGTATGTATATGCTACCTCCAGACGCTTAGTAGTTAGTATGTATGTATGTACATTGTACAGTATATATTACACTGGTCTACAAAAAATATTTTTTTTCTGGCATGAAACCTTTTAACTGTTTTTTACTAACTTTAAGGTGCTGAATCCAAATCTGATCTCAGATTTGCTCCATCACGTAACGTGCCAGAATTTACTGAGCTACCAGAGATTGAGGATATAGACCGGAATTCACCTGTTTCTACTGATGAAGATGAAGAGACTGATCTTTTCAAGCCATCTGGTGAAGATTGTGAAAAGCCAACGTTGTTTACTCAGTCAGAATTGAATGATCTGGTCAGAGATCTAAATTTGCCAAAACAGTCTGCTGAATTGTTAGCTTCCAGGCTTCAAGAGAAACGACTCTTAAAACCTGGCACGAGTGTCTCCTTTTATCGCAACAGAGAAGAGTAACTGCGGAAGTACTTTCATTCATATGACCAGCTTGTTTTTTGTAATGATGTAGAAGGACTTCTTCTCTCCATGGGACTACCAGCATATGATAGTAAGGATTGGAGACTTTTTATTGACAGTTCTAAAAGGAGCTTGAAATGTGTTCTTCTTCATAACGGAAACAAGTATGGTTCAATTCCAATCGGACCTTCTGTACAAATTAAAGAAGAGTATGAAAACATTAAGACTGTTCTAGAGAGGTTGCAATACCATGCTCATGAATGGTTAATTTGTGTAGACTTGAAAATGGTAAACTTTCTATTGGGCCAGCAAGGAGGGTACACAAAATACCCCTGTTTTCTGTGCTACTGGGACAGCAGGGCTACAGCAGACCATTGGGTGAAAAAGAATTGGCCACCAAGACATAGTTTGACGCCTGGTGACAAGAATATCATTAACGATCCTCTGGTTGACAGGAAAAACATTGTCCTTCCTCCTCTGCACATAAAACTTGGTATCATGAAGCAATTCGTCAAGGCTCTTGATCATAGTGGAGAGTGTTTCAGATATATATGCTCAACCTTTCCAAGTCTTAGCGACGAGAAGAAAAAGGCAGGGATTTTTGATGGACCTCAAATAAGAACACTACTCAGAGATCCACACTTCCTTGCAACAATGACTGAGGCACAGGCAAGAACTTGGAATGCTTTCTCTAATGTGGTGCGGAACTTCTTAGGGAACAAGAAAGCGGACAACTATCAAGAAATTGTGGAAGAGCTGCTCTTGAGTTTACAAGCACTTGGATGCAGAATGAGTATCAAGGTTCACTACTTACACAGTCACTTGGACGAGTTTCCAGAAAATCTGGGAGAAGTGAGCGAGGAGCAAGGGGAGCGCTTTCATCAAGACATTAAAGTAATGGAAGAACGTTACCAAGGTCGATGGGACTCGAACATGATGGCGGACTACTGCTGGAGTTTGATGAGAGACATTCCAGAAGCTGTACATAAGAGATCGGCCAAAAAGAGGAAGTTTATGTAACTGTAACTTGATCTTAATACTTGCACTATTTCTACCGTACATTAATTGGTTTTTTTCACCCTTCAATGTTACATTTAAATATTAAATGTGCATTAACTTTCCAATTTGATATTAAAAACTTTTGGTTATAGAAAAATCAAATTATAATGCTGAAAAAATTTATGTATACATGTTTAAACCGTCAATTTTGATCCAAAAGTTTACGTTTCCCAGCAAAAGTGCAATATGGTATATCTCAAAAACCTGATGTGATAGACAAAAACCAAAGTCATATTTGGATTCTGCACCACAAATTTACTTAAAATCCGTTTAAAAACCTTGTGCCAGAAAAATTGTGTTGACCGGTGTTATTAATACAACATGTATTCTAGCCACACCCCTTCACCTTCTCTCTTTAATCAGAAGCTCACGCAATAGGTTGTTGCCATCACTGACAGACGGATGGTACTAGTAGAGTATCGCTTGTTTAAAATACCCAAAATGACCTTTTTTTTATTATTTCACGATTTTCACCTTAAGAGTCGTTGAGTTCATGCGTAGAAAAAAAACAAAAAATATATTAAGGCATTCTATAAATTCTATAACTAATTATTTACTAATTTCCTAAAAGCAAACGATTGTCAAAGTTTATCTGTCTTAGTTTATCTATCTATCTAAAGTCATAAGCTATCAGCATCTTTAGAAAACTATAAAACTGTGAGTTGGTGTTTTCTTAATTATTCACTAAAAAATATAAATAGTACTAATCATGGCAACAGTAATCTAGTCTACCTTATACAGGCTTTCAGATCCTCAACTCCTGTAATGTTTTCTCAGTTTTACATGTAGACGAACCTTCAACAGCTGCCGCCCCCCCCCCACTGATATATATGAATAGTTTCCACCACCGATACATAACCAATATTTCCACTGAGGGATAAAGAATTATATCCACTGACAAATAAAGAGTGTTCATAGATCCTCCTAGTACTCAAGGGGAGTTAAGACCTACACAGTTTTTCTTGGCCTGAGGCAAAAGTTATCCTCGATACATATAATCAACATTAATTGATATATTCAACTTTGTCAGATTATTTAACAATTAGACTCTTCATATCTCCTTTATAAATACATTACTGTATATATCCCCTGCAAGTTATTAAAACATCTAAGACAATAATGTTAAATAATGTTAAAGCTACTGCGAGTCATACAATCATCGCTCCTGGTCTGAGGGTTGGCGACCTTGACCCATCTTCACCCCCAAACGTCTTGAGGCTCTCTCTCTCTCTCCACCAATCCTCTTAAGACTTTCTATATTTCAGCTATCACCAGTAAGCTAACATCATGATAGATATTCCTACAGTGTATATATTACTATTTTCGTATTAAAGACTCTCTCTCTCTCTCTCTCTCTCTCTCATTTTTTCTGAGTATTATCCTTGAAAATGGGTTCAGATTCCCCAAGGGTAGGTAGAGGACTGGTCACACTGGGAACATACGAGCCGCACAAACACTGTTCTAATTACTGTACATCATTCCTCCACGCCACTATCTCTCGTTACAGGGTATCGTGCGCATGAATATAATGTTACACAGGCTATTGGTGAAGGTCCGGCCAGCCCTTATAACCGGACACAAACACTTAATTTAATATCCAAAAAATCCCTACTACCCGCTACATCACCGCAAACCAGCCATCAGAAAATAGCAATGTGCATTTTTACGTATTGGAAAAAGCCAGAGTTAAGTTTTGTCGTCGTTGTTTGTTGTAAGTGATACCAATTTAGACGTTGGGAAAACCAGATTGATGTTGATGGTTGTTCAATAAGCCACATCTTGTATATTATGGTTTCAATTTCCTTTTTTTTTTTACCTGAAGACCACGTGATAAAAATATACGGTACAGTCAATAACTTGCTCAAAGGATTAATATCGATTGCTATTCTAGAAGACAAATTTGGACTATTTTCCTTCTAAAACTCGATCTTAGCGCAAGCACATGTAGCCACTACTTCACTATAGACAAACTACTGCTCAAAACTTGCTCCATTGTCATTGAAGCAGAGGTATGGAAACTATCACTGAAGGAAATGCTAAAATTAAACAGGAACTTTTTCTACCTATGTTCCGTTTAAAGATTTTTAGACCAAATAAAATAAATCGAAAAAAAATACATTTTCTGATTTTGAACATGACATCCGGTTTCTAAATATAGGAAGCCCTGGACATATAGGCTTAAAAACCAACTGTAGGGAACTTAATACCCCAACATCCGGTTTCTAGGAGTAAAACAAGATGCACAAGACTTCTAAAAATACGATACACAGAGCGTCTAAATCAAACACCATATATACAGATTTGTAAAACACGAAGTAGACAACCGGCATGAAGTATATAATAGATCAGTTGTATTGTCTTCTAAATACACAAAATTTTTCACAGGTAAAGACTTCAACAAACTAGATGTACAGACTTCAAAATGCACAAAAATAGATAAATACTTCTAAGCACTAAAACTTACAAACACTATGTATAGACCTCTGAACAAACAATACTAACCTAACCTAAGCTGGTCTTACCTTGCCTTATCTAACCTTGCCTAGCCTTACCTTACCTAACCTAACTCAGAAAGTATAGCTACAAATACAATACCTACGGTATTATTAAACTAACTGCCTATGGGTAAAAAAAAATGAAGAGATTTTATTAAAATTCTTCCTAAAACCCAGTTATATTAACACTACAATTCCACTATTGTTATTAACATCATTATTATTACTCTGCTATTACAGCACAGTTTAAGGTCGCCCCAAAACATATGTACCGTTACCTGCTGTACCGTAATGCATTGTAATTGACAATTCTGTTATGTACTGTATTCCACATTAACACTATGTTTATAATCCACTGTACCGTAATGTACTATAACCTTGACTCCACAATACAGTCGCTTTTTTCTTACTAAACGAACTCAAATTCTCAGTGAACATGAAAAATATTACATCACATACAGAGAAATATATACGTACTAAATTTGCCTGAAACTGTGTATAATTCATCTGTATCCAGCACTCACTCAAACTGAAACACCCAAAGTAAGTAAGTGTTTTTTATTTCCAACACAAATAATAAACTGATATACATATAAACATGTAAGAATCACTAAGACGAATTAACAGACCGATACTTGGAATTATCCTGTCCATGTATACTTAATATGTCAAGCTACAATCATATACTGTATACGGTATACTTGTAATCAATTCCACATAAACTGTACTCAATATCATACTCACGGAAGGAATGCAATAATCAAATATATATTATGCCATATACCTGCACGGCAACATCATCTCATACTAAGCAATATATTTTTATCTAAAGTTCCTCTATACTATTTCCTATATCTATAACACTATATACTCCCCACGAAGCCATGAATTGACTCTTTAATTTGCGTAAGATAAGTTATAAGATTGTTTTACCTGACCAAGAAAATTATTTATATAGACTAAGAATACTCTGTGAAATCCAGTTTATTCCGAGAAAAATAATGATGATACATACCACAGGCATACAATATAATGAATTATTTCCCATTAGTATTTATTGTTTAAAATGGTCTGCTAATTCACGTTTTGTTACTGTCAAACTAGAAAAGCTAACTATCAATATAAATACGTACTGTAATTTATCTGAGTGTGTATTAGTTAAAATTTGCCACACAACCGATACTTGATTAAGAATAGCAGTATATACAGTTAGTGCCTGTATAGTCTGTGTCTGTGTAAAAGGACTTGTTAAAAATACAGTATATATATATATATATATATATATATATATATATATATATATATATATATATATATATATATATATATATATATATATATATATATATATATATATATATATATACATATAATTTTTTTTTTTTAATACAGAAACTGTCCGTAGTGGCCATATTCTCAGTATTGACAAACACCCAACAGTCACACTTGACACTAATCATTAACAAGGCAAAGGTTTTTCTTCTTTGCTGTGTATCAAAAACTATCACAAACTGATCATGAAGAGGAAGGCATGTTTAAAATTAATAACAGCACCGCCACCCTCTCCTCGCTACACACTTCCCGTGGATAATTAACGGGGAAAACTGTAAAATGTATTAATATCGCTAAAACTCTAAAATAAATATATATGGACGCTGTATATATCGCTATGGAGCTCTGGATTAAATTTCAACCCCGTGTCCTTTAACGACCAGCAAAAAATTAAGTTGTGATTTCAAAAAGAAGTTTGTCACTCAGTCGGTAATTTTGAAGGTAGAAAGTATTAATTAATTTCAAGGACAATACAAGAGACAGAACAACACGGATAACGAATTAGACATATGAAGGGAAGATAAAACTACGTGAAAGTGAGAATTAAACAACTGTATGATACGAAATAAACAACTATAAGATACGAAATAAATGACTATAAAAAGGCGGGAAATAACTATACAGTTTCAAATACAAGACAAAATAATGTGTAAACAAATAAGATGAATACAGGAAGGTATAAAACAAGTTTCTCAAATCATTCAAGGTGCACAATCACTTATAAATTGTGAAGAGAAAAACAATAACTTAAAACTCCACAATTACTTGAAAAACTTAAGGGAGAAGAGAATTCTGAATATTAAAAGAAAATACAAAAGGTACAAAAATATGATGATTTAAAGAGAGATGAAAGTAACTAATAACTGCGTTAGAATTTCTTAGCCATAAACAAAAACAAAATAATTCATACTAAGAAAAGTGAACTAGATATTAAGACACCTTGTAAAAAATAACTAGGAAACTTAAGATAAAGATATTAAAATTTTAAAAACACAGTTACTGATACAACAATTCAAAATACTAAAACAGGAAAATATTGATGGTTTTATTAAAGAACAGACATGAAAAATTAAAACTACTCAGGTAAAGAATCACTGATAATTTTTGTTTAAAGAATATGGTTACTTAAACAACACCTGAATAATACCAAAGACGAAAATATTAATAATTTTTAAAGGGACACAGCAAAACAACACTTTACAGCTACAGAGTATAAACAAATAATCAAAATAGTCAGGCTTATACAGTAAATTAATATCAGCGACTAGTACTACGTTGAAATTACATAAGAGAAAATATTAACACATTTTCCAACAGCAGATGGAAACTAACCCAACAGATGAGACACACCCTGGTAGAAGAGGCGAGAGATATTTAAAATAGAGTACACGGACGACCCCCTGACGGAGACACCATGATCCTCCCCATACTGGCCTGATATTTTGTAAATAATATTGATTATGTGTTAAAGGAATATCCTTCCTTCCTTAGGCTTTAGTAAACCCCTTTATAATATTTATACTGTATATACTTGTCACACTTGCCAGATGCTTCTGGTGTTATTGTACAGGGGTACCTAGTGACAGCACTAGGATCCCACTTCCTCTATCAAGGAATAAACAATTGAAATTGAAATTGAATTGAGTACACGGACAGTAGTATAATATGGATACAGATAAAGTCCGCCCAACCATCTTTAATAACAATAATTTGGGTACAAACTTAAGACATTTTTACCGAGACTGATAATCTCCAATAATAATAATAATAATAATAATAATAATAATAATAATAATAATAATAATAATAATAATAATAATAATAATAATAATAATTATAATAATAACAACAAATCCAAAAGAACAACTGATAGCTTTCAATGTTAAAAACATACAGTAGGTACGACAAGATATATTAGAATCAAGGAAAAACCATTATATTTTTTTAAGAATACAATGACTGGTTCTACAAAATATCACATCATACTAAAACCTCATAATTTTCAAAAGAAGAGAGTAAATAGTACTACATATTTGAAATATGAAGCCAAAAATCACATATTAACTAACACAAACGGCGATATCTGATAGTTTTCAAGAGAAGGAAGAAAAGAGTATGACAAACAGGACACACGGACACTAAACCCTGATCACTTTCCAACTACTGTAGAAAGAAGTGTGGCGCCTAAAAAAATTCTTACTGAAAGAGCCTGATAATTGTCCATAGAAATTAATCGATTAACACAATACAGAAATAATAAGACCGGAAAACCTTTTTACTTTTAACTTTAAGCATTTAGGAGTTTTGATCCAGCCTGATAATTCTAAAATAATAATATAATAATAATACTGCTGCTTGGATCGACAGAATTAAAATAATGTACAAGAAATTTTGTAAGTTTTTGTTGACAGAGCCAAACAATTTTTCAGAGGTCTTAAAGTGACTATTACAACAGTTTTAAAATAGTAAGCAGAAAAATCGTAATATTTTTCAATACAAGAAAAATTAAGAAAATCTGCCACACGTAACCTGATAAAACTTGTAATTAATAAGATCTGACAGAAAAAAAAATATTTTCAGTCCTAAAAGAAAAGTCAAAAGACAACTTGACAAATTCTAAAGCTTACTAGTTCAGACAGACAATAAGACAATACTTAATAATTATGCGACAGCTACACCAATATATAAAAACCACTAAACAACAAAAACAAATCAGGATACGAAAAAACAATAAACTAATCGAAAGTGGATAAAAAAAAGTTTGATGAAGACTTAAATTACAGGTGAATGTGAGTCTTCCTGGCCATGGTTTAGTGTACAATGATGCCGTGAATTAGGCTGTAAACATAACAGATTGACACCCTGAAGCAATACTGGATTTCGATTTTGTTCCTTGTGATCTGTTGACGTTTGTACTTATAAAAAAACACACACACACAAATACACTTTTAGTTAATACACGCGCGCGCACACACACACACACACACACACACACACACATACATACATATAACTATATACACAGTGTATACATTTACACCCTTACATAAATAAAAATATAAAAGATAAATACTTCATATATCTATGTATATATAGGTATATACAGGTACACATACCCACTCCTACATAAGCACATACATACGAACACGTACAGTATATACCTACATACACACGAATGCATATATATATATATATATATATATATATATATATATATATATATATATATATATATATATATATATATATATATATATATCCCTATATCCATAAATATATATACCCGGTACATACCTTATATACAGAAAGATATGTATACTCCTATATATACAAAAACACATATACATACATACACACATATCGGGCATATATTCCTACATTTAAGCGCCCGTGTACAGATAACTTTACACACACACGACTAAGAATACTGTATAATAACGTATCATTAACAACATTTCAGTAATATCTAATAACCAGTAGTACTTAGAAGCAAAGCATAACCGTAAGAATATTTAGTCAATGATAAATATTTAGTAATATCTACGAACAATATATAGCCTTCATAATATTCAGGTAATACTTAATATTTAGTTTTATCTAAGAGCAATATTTACCGTTTATAATACTAACCTAGTACTTAATGTTTAGTAATATTTAGCAACAATATTTACCAATCATAATATTCAGGTAATATTTAATGTTTAATAATATTTAGCGAAAGCATCTACAGGGGAGGAATTCAAGGTGGACCTCCAGAGAGACTTGAGGTTAATCTTTTTAAGGGATACACCTCAGCCCTCCCCCTCTACGGCATCACCTTCCACCGACCTCATTCTTACCCAGTACAATAAAACGAGAGGAACCACCGATTAAATAGGAGCAAGTTAGAAGATTAATTGTAAGACAAGGACACCAATGATTATATATAAGGTAGGATACTAATAATTAAATAAAAACTATGAAGATGATTAGAAATAAGGCAGGAATTTGATTAGATACAAACGAAATAGATGATGCTTAATTATGTCAACCAACCAATGATTAAATGGAAACCAGAGATGATTACATAGGAGGTAGGACACTAATGATTAAATAGAAACCAATGGAATGATGATTAGATATATGTCAGAACACCTGTGATTAAGTAGAAACCAAAGAAAACGATAAAATGTAAGGCAGAATATCCATGATGAAATATAACTCAGAAGATGACGATCAGATGTACGGTAGAAAACAAGAAGGCGATGATTATACTGTATATAGTAAGGTGAAGATCAAGACCATAAGCTGAAGATTAAATAGAAATTAGTAAGCCGACGATTAATTATATACATCATCAACCAGTAAGTTGACTAAATATTAACCAGTTGACGATTAAATATAAACCAGCAAGCTAGCGAGGTAGCGTTTAACTCTAATCCACAAAGCAAACAAGTAACTATAATACAAAAAGCTAACAATTAAACCAGCGAGCTAATGACTAAATATAAACCACTCTACACATGATCCATATTATAAAAATGTAAAAATTCTGCATTCTCTCACAGGACCAGCACCCTGTTTCAGCACCCTGTGTCATTAAGTGGACTCCAGGTGCGTAAACTGCGTAAGATTACCGTAAATCTTCAGCAGAGATATAACATTTGTACGCTATTTATTTAATATAATTATTATATAGGAAATCAACTGCATTATGTCCGCCTTTATTTCTCATTCATGGATTCTTGTGGTCGTATATGGCGAGTCCTCCATTGAAAGCGGAACTTAAGGATCTTCGCACGCACCCTTTTGTCTGCATAGGGGAAAGGGTTGAATTTGGCCACCCCTTTGTTGGGGGGAGGGGAGAGGAACTGGTCAGGAGGCGGAGATTCCTTCATGTTTTGGTGAATTCGCTATCATTAACTGTCTATGTCGGTAACGCGCTGTAGTGATATGCACTCCATCTTCGAGCAGGTTACGCTGCTTTAGTCTGGATCCCAAAACTTCAGCCTTTTCTTTTGACAAGTTTAGGTCCCTGATGAGATCATGAAGCGCTTCTTGAGTAAATAGTTTAGGCCTGGTATTTTCAGAGTCATCCTGGTAGTCGTTTTCCATTGAGGTAGAGGTAGAATCGGAATCACTCAATTCTTGTTCAGTCGGTGGATTTGGGACTGGAAGTTCAGCACTGTGCGGTACTGGTCGGATTGCAGAAGCAATATTGGGGTACTGTACCTTGCCTCGTGTCTTGATTTTTATTCCCTTAATATTTGTGAGACAGAAGTAGCAGTCACTACTGTGGTCTTTAGGTTCACGCCATATCATTGGTACAGCAAACGGCATTCCTGAACTTCGTTTACCACACATCCACTCGCTCAGGTGGTTAACACAAGACTTACAGGCTACATGAGGTGCCCATTTCTTGTCTTGGTCACCCAAATGACATTTGAAGTAACTTTTGTAGTTCAGTCGAACAGCTTTTGTGATTGGTTTCTTGAGGCTACCAGGAGTGAAGGCACCACATATGTAGCAAAAACTGTCAGCACCGTTCACACACTTGCGACGTTCCATGTTTTGTTAATTTCAGAGTAATTACAAATCATGCAGGTGTAGATATGCAATATCATGAATCAGCAAACTGAAACAAACAAAAAAGCACAAATCAGGACAAAATAATTGCATAAGTGGAGCCAATGAGCATATAAATTACTGTATGAATAGCATGGTACACTAAATATATAGATATGCTGGTTCTGGAAAACTGAGCCTGATACAGCTATACGAATGTCATAATTGAGTTCAGCACATACAATTACACTAGAATCAGACTGTTTTGATCCAGAACCATGAGAATTTTTTTTATGTTGACCAGTGTAATTAATACAATACATGTTGGCGAAGCTTTATTTTGCATGCCTAAAGCCTTTCAATTTCCGAGAAAAAAAAAGAGAAAAAAAAGTAACTTTTATTTTTAACAGGGAGGCAGCACGCATGGCTCTGCGCCTGCGCTCTGCCGCACTTATACCGCAGGATATGCAAGGGATATAGTACGATTAAAAATATCTGCTGCGGAAATATTTGACAATAATAAAAAACGATATATTTTCTTAGTTCCATTTTTCGCGTAATATTTTGATCGTATTTCATGATCAACTGTGGTGCATGGAAGTCATCCAATTTGATACTGGCATTCACTTTTTCTTCTGTTAGTTAGTTAAATAGATAGATACTGTACGTATAAGCAATATTTTTTTGTAATTTTTTTCTCAGCCAAATGTCTCGACGGTAAATACTGATTAGTAATGCATTTAGAATCTTGCTGCTAATGTCAGTCAGAAATTAATTACATTATCTATCCTAAAGACTACGAGAAATGATATATTAAAATATCACCTTCCTGTCTTACTGCCATCACAAGTCAATTTAAGGAAGAACTTTTTGCCTTAAACGTCAACACTCGTTGTTTAAGAGTTGAAGCAATAGCACATACTACAATACACAAATACCATTTAGTGAATAATGCAATCTGATCATTCTTATCAATCTTTGCACACTTGTACGACATATTCACGAAACAGTATTCGATATTTCACTGGGGTCTAATTAAAAAAATCCTATGACAGTCTGATTAATTGATGAGACAATCAGAATTAATATAATAAAAAACATTCTAAAAATGCAAGTGACCGACTCAAAAAATACAAAATATATTTAGACAATTATGCTTACAATACATAAGGTAATAAAATATTTATTACATGTTATTGGTATTTGGGGATTTTTTATACAAGATAATTTAATTATCTTTGTAAAAAAAATCTCAAAATACCAATGTGCATAAAATTGATTCTCAAAATAGGCAGATGCGAATAAATTTACCCAATATACATAGTAAAGTCACTAAAATCATCTCCTAAACACACACACACAACAAAACCATCCTCAAACATCTGTCACAACATCCCTCCGCTCTCTTAATTACTACCCAACAGCTGTTAATGTACTCCTGAGAACAGACTCAGAAGTAACACGTGTATAAAGACCCCTTCAGTGATAAATAAAAGTAACGTGTCTTTTTAATCACAAGTTTTGATAACTCGTGGTATGCACTAAGAAAACACGTCTTCAAGGCCTTGAATATCAAAGCGGTTGAATACAATATAAAACCAACAAACCCGGAAACACATTAAAACAATAAGAACAAGAAGCAGTAGCAGTTAGATAACTTCCCCCCCGCTTAGGAAGCGTCTGAACAAGGTATGTGAGCCTGTCTGGGAGTGCCTGAGGGCGCGTGTAAAAATGTACCTGACGAGGTGGTCTCACAGCTTTACTATGAAGGAGTTTAAATTCCCAGCAGGTCATCATAATATCGACTGTTGTCCCTTAAAGACGATGAGTACAAATCACAAGGCAAGTGTTGGGAGAATCTTGCTAAACTGGGGTAGAATTTATACAGTAAATGTAATATTTTCTTTAGTAGTATCGAAACTATTCACAATTTTGTTTTTATGGTATATAGCATTTGTTACTATAATTATTTGTTATATAGGGCTTTGTTTCTGTAGTATATAGGAGTTATATACTTTTGCAGATATAAGTAAAGAATATAATGGTTTGATAATTATCTAAAAATATATATTAAAATAGTTGAAATAATAACATAACTACTTTAAGTACTTATTTCGTAAATTTGATTAACAATAGTAATGGAAATGTTTTTGTTTTTTTTACTATTTATGTAAGAGTATTGATCAATAATAATAATAATAATAATAATAATAATAATAATAATAATAAATATTAATAATAAATAATAATAATAAATAATAATAATAAATAATAATAATAAATAATAATAATAAATAATAAATAATAATAAATAATAAATAATAAATAATAAATAATAACAATAATAATAATAATAATAATAATAATAATAATAATAATAATAATAATAACTTCATGAACTTCGACCTCCAGCTATGACTTTCACTTCTGACGTAACACCACTGACATTAATTCTTTCTCCTACGTGGACAACGTCTTGCACACCTGTCAAGTTCCACGTTAATCTGTCTAACATGTTTTAAGATCCTTGGTTCAATACTTGCTGCTTTAAGTTTAGTGAATAAACTTATTGTGATATTCTCCCTCTAAAAAAATGGCTATTCTTGTCCGATTCAAAAGAGAGAGAGAGAGAGAGAGAGAGAGAGAGAGAGAGAGAGAGAGAGAGAGAGAGAGAGAGAGAGAGGTGAAGAAAAAAAGCTAATTTGTATTCCCTGCTGCCGAGGATTAATAATAATAACATGAAACCTTTGACACTGTGAGGTATTATAAGAGAAGCCTTTGAGGCTTCGACCTGACACACACAATGATGATAATATTGCTTCATATTACCCTCAGCCACCAACACCGGGGCTCACGCTATAAAACTGTGGCAATAAACTTCTAAGAGAGGGAGAGAGAGGGGATGGGGGGAGGGAGGGGAGGGAGAGGATGTGAGAAGAAGGGAAGGGAAGTGGAGGGAAGTGGGAGACAGGACTGAGGGTGAGGAGAAAGAGGGGTGTGTGTTGAGGGCACTGCATGGGGGTGGGGGTAGGCAGGTGGTGGGTGATCTGCACACCTCTCTTAACATCACCTACCTGTACCTGCTATTCATTAACTAATACTAATTCGCTTATATACATACATTTGATCATTATTTCTTATACTTAAGATAACGTAAGATAACGTCTCCACCATCCCTAGTTGAACAAAAGGAACAGTTCTTGAAGATTAACATAATTCAGATAATATTTGAGTATATGAAGCAAATTATTTAATCCTATTAGGGGAGTACCATGACAATTATTATCATATCAATAAACCTTCCTTGTAATCTGGGTCTTGTTGGAGATATTTTCGTAATAATAACAAAGTGACAAAATGAATATTTCTATGATTATTTTTTAGCACAAAGTTAAGTCTGATATTTTCTCATTTACTGGAGATATTTTGTGGATTATGTTGAACGTGTGAAGCCAAAACCTTCCTTTGTGCAGGTGTTCATATCTCGTTACCATTGAAGGCTGAATGTCAAATGTAATTAACCCTGAGCCACCACGCTGTACAATAAGCCCACGCTGGTTTATAAAGCTGTGTATCATAAATCAACAATATTATATATTTACAGCTTGGCTAACAGTCATTCAACGAGTACAGTAATTATAAAAGTATTTAAGCCTCTACTGCCTTTGACCTTAGTGAGCACAACGTGGTAACTAATATGTTTTCTTTTTACTAAACGAAAAGACAAGACAGCAATAACTCTATGGCAAGAGTTTCGTTGTGTTAGTTCCTGGTACAGTATATATATAAGTCCTCACCGATATGTTCATGGTGGTGACGGCTCGTGTTAAGAGTCGCTCATCATTACAACATCACCATCACGTACACAGCTAAGGCCGGTGTAAGAGTAATCCCTGATGTTGTTATTGATGAAAGTCACATCAGTCTGGTATAATATCTCGACGCCTCGGGTACTGGCAGCGAGATGAAGTGATTCTATATACCAACATGATTACCTTTTATCTTTTACCTTCTCCCATTCGTTATTAGTTAACGTAACGACTAGTGGGGTTATATAACATGATTGTGTCGGTTTGTGTAAATGTCTGTGTCTGTCTGTCGAATATACTGTTTTGGGATAAAAAATGGGAGTATTAATGTGTAAGAACAAGTAAGTGATTAAAAGCTATATTTAGGTCATTCAACAATTGTGTGTATATCTGTTGTTGATGGTGATATTAGTGTGACAAACTTAGTTACTCCGATATCACATTTAATTATTTATACTAGATTCCAAGAACAAGAGTGACAATATGTAGTACACTGGTAGCTGACGTACACAACACTTGTACTCATTATTTAACAAACACACTTGATCTGATCATATTTAAGTAATCGATTTCAGAAAGGTGTATGTGTGGTTGTTACGAGCAAGCAGGGTGTGAACATGCCTGAACGAGTGTGTGTTCGTTTGTTTTTGTCAACTGGCTTCGAGAACCGCCTTGTCGTCTGATTGTGGAAAGTCTATTGTGGAAGCCATGGACAAGCTGGAGTTTGGACGTCTCTCTGCTCATTACCGTAATCGAGCCTTTGGACCAATCACAGGTCTACATGGCCTGTTCTGTGGACCAATTTGCGCTTGACTCGTCCCCTCGCCCTCCTTTTGTGTTTCATTTTAGTAAAGTAATTGTATATAAGAGTGTTAGTTAATCTTCTCTTTTGGTAAACGTGGGTTCACGTGGTTAGATTGGCATAGCGTGGGCGTAACAATATGGGTGTGAGTGTGTGTGACGGATGGTGGCAGCAGGTGAGATGGCCGTTTCCTATCTCCTTCGTCGACAACTCTCAAACTGGCGTTTTATACAAAGTTGTTTTCATAAGAAAAATAATCCAAACTTAAGCCCCACCAACCTTAAGGCTAAGAACTTTTCAAAGTATATTTTGAGATTAGTTTTCTTGGCCAAGGAACGACAATGCTTCAGCCCAATACCAAGTTTGGAGAATATGGAGGGATTGCGTAATAGCTGTGGTAGGAAGGGAGGAGTAACATAACAGCTGTGGTAAGGAAGGAGGGAGTAACATAGTAGCTGTGGTAGGGAGGGAGATGTAGCATAATAGCTGTGGTAGGGAGGGAGATGTAGCATAATAGCTGTGGTAGGGAGGAAGAGATTGTGTAATAGCAGTGGTAGGGAGGGAGAGTTTGTGTAATAGCTGTGGTAGGGAGGGAGGGGTTGCATAATAGCTGTGGTAGGGAGGGAGGATAGGGCTGTGTACTAGCTGTAGGAGGGAAGGAGGAAGGGACGGAAGGAAGAACTTTACAATAGATGAAGGGAAAAGGAATAAGACTTTGAAATAAAAATAACAGGTGATGAAGATTTTAAGAGGTGATAAGAAAAGAAAAGAAAAGAAAAGAAAATAGGTAAAAAAGAGAAGTCGATGATAAAACGTAAGAATGTGTGGATAATGAGGGGGAAGGAAAGTGTAAAGAGGTGTAAGAGAATGAGAGTTATAAGATAAGACGTGATGAAGGAGATGTAAAGGTGCTTGTAAGAGGTTAAGGAAGAGAGTATATGAAGAAAGACGGAAGAAGATAAATACGAGGAGGAATTAGCAATATATGAAACAGAAACTGAATACCTTGGAATATCTTATTTCATCTATTCAATCTGACACTCACGTTTTTTCTGTGTTTTCTCTCAAGCTCTTCAGACCCAGGCGCGGGTCTTCTTGTTCTGCTGCTCGTTCACTTTTCTGGCAATATCTCCGTCCTTCTCGCCACAGCATTTCGCTTCCTTCGTTCTCACAGTAATATCTCACACTTTTGTTTTTGTTCTTCCTTTTTCATTTAATTTCCCGTTGTTGTTGTTTTACGTCTTTTGTCTGTTGTAGTTCTTTCTTTGTTTCTGTTGATCGGTAAGAGTTCTTTATCATATTAATCATAAAGTACCGCTTATGGGCGTCGTCTTAAGAGACTCTTACCTATTTTATTCCATATTTACAGGTCACGTCTTCATGTTATACATATTGCAATAATCATTTTTTAACAATAAAATTTGGATAATTACTCTTTCATTCATTCGTGTGAAGTTATTTTCACTGTGTTTGTGTGAGTTTTATTGTTTTTGTTGTCGTTGTGTAAATACACCGGCGTGATTGTTTATGTAACCCATATATTTTTATTTCGATTCCAAGCTGTTGTTTCCAAACTTTACATCATTATCCCCCGACACTGTCATCTTTTTGTCATTTTTTTTACGAGTCGAGAAAAAGTAACTGTTCAAGACCTGCCACTCATATCTTCACAAAAGCCCCCAAATTCACGTCTCCAACACCACTTTTTATCACAAGGGAAACAAATCCTTCAAAAAGACATAATTTCTTTAGGGATTCTTATAATTAAATCACAAATCCATAAATTACATCCCGGGACGATGCAGAGGAACTGTTTACAAAAGTTTCTGTTCTGTTTCTCTTTCTGGGTGGATTCTCCGCCTTGTGTCCTTGAGAGATGAAGTATTTACCTACTGTGAGATTCTGACAACGATATTCCTTCGTTTACTCAAGTTTGCTGATACAATTTTAGCCGAGTCTGGTCTGTGTGTGTGTGTGTGTGTGTGTGTGTGTGTGTGTGGCGGGGTGAGGGGTAAGGTACTTGGGCAGAGAGCCACATCACCCCCCCAGCCGTCGTCTTATTTGTGTCTTGTGGATTATTACGATGTTAAGCGTAAGGGAGGTAAAAGCGGAACAATGATTACCCGAAGATTCTGAGACTTCAAGATTGCGGGTTATTTAAGTTTTAATTGGTGTGGAATTACCACTGAGGAAAGTTGAGTCGGCGGTGTTTTTTATATTTATTTTTATTGAATTATAATCGGTACTGAGAAAGAAATACTTGGCTTCTTGTTTGCCTCCGTGACGAAAGAGAGAGAGAGAGAGAGAGAGAGAGAGAAATTATGCCTTTCAGAATACAAGAAAAGTACATAAGGGGCACATAAGATTAATCTGTTTCTATAATAATATTACACAGCCTCCCCCAACCCTCTCCCTCCTCCTCCTCCTCCTCCCTTCCTCCAACTCCTCTTCCTCCTCCTCCTCCTCCTCCTCCTCCTCCTCCTCCTCCTCCTCCTCCTCCTCCTCCTCCTTCTTCCCTTCTCCTCCTCCTCCTCCTCCCCAACTCTTCCTCCTCCTCCTCCCTCCTCTTCCCTCCAACTCCTCTTCATCCTCCTCCTCCTCCCTCCTCCTCCCTCCTCTTCCTTCTCCTCCTCCTCCTCCAACTCTTTCCTCCTCCTCTCTCTTCTCCAACTCCTCCTCCTCCTCCTCCTCCTCCTCCTCCTCTCCAACTCCTCTTCCTCCTCCTCCTCCTCCCTCCCTCCTCCTCTCTCCTTCTCCTCCTCCTCCTCCAACTCCTCCTCCTCCTCCAACTCCTCCTCCTCCTCTTCCTCCTCCTCCTCCTCTTCCTTCTCCTCCTCCTTCTCTTCCTTCTCCTCCTCCTCCTCCTCACAGTGACAGGGACATTGTTCTCTCATGGGTCTCTCTGTGGTATATGGTAGGGTTTCTTCTTCAGCAGGTGACTAATTGCTCTACCTGGCCCTGCTAATGGGTGTCGTTTTTCTAGTTTTTCTTATTACTCTTTCGCTTTTTTATTGTTTGTCTTATAGCGTTTTTCTAACTATAATTTAATTTTTTTCTGTGTAGGTCTCTATCTCTCAATATGAATCTATCCCTTCATATTTTTTTATATTTTTATTTATTTTTCCTGTTTTTGTCAGTCTTTCCTTCTCTACCTCTCTTTACATGTATGTTTTTACTCTCTCTCTCTCTCTCTCTCTCTCTCTCTCTTCCTCACGGCGGCCATTTGGTAAACGGGGTCACAGTAGACCATACGCACAGGTCTCACGTATAACAAAACCAGGCAAATGATTTATACAGGTGACTGCGGGGGGGAGGGGGGGGATTCCAGGTGGTCCGCCACATTAAACAACTCTCGTTTGTCTGTTGTTCTCTCTCTCTCACTCTCACTCTGTCATTCTTTATTCATTACATAACCTCCCTTCCTATTTCTTACTTTTTTCCATTTCTCTCTCTCTTTCTCTCTCTCTCTCTCTCTCGATCTCTCTTTCTCTCTCTCTCTCCCTCCCTATCTGTTTCTCCTTCTCCCTTTCTTCTAAATATTATGGCTATATGCTTCTCACTCCTCCTAATCCTCTCTTTCATATATCTCTCTCTTACCTCTCTCCTTCTCCTTTTCAATTTATGTCGCTCTATCTTTCTATCTGAAAAGCTATCTTCTCTCTCCCACTGTATGAATCCTAGATGTTTTTAGTGAGTTTCTGTAGGACAACACCATGTAAGTGTACCTCTAGATTGTAACTAATAGGTGTTTCGTGAGAGGAGAAGATAGATATAAAGGTTGAGAGAGAGAGAGAGAGAGAGAGAGAGAGAGAGAGAGAGAGAGAGAGTAAAAACTTCGTGATTCGTTATGGATATGTACAAAGTAACTCTATATATCCTTTAGGAGAGAAAAAAAACCACTACCTCCCTTGTGAGATATCTCTCATTCTCTCCTGGGTGTGGAAAGGACACACCCCTATCTCTCCTTCTCTTGTACATATTAGAGTTTATACATCTCTGACCTGCTAGTTAATTCTCTGGATAATAAACACACGGGAACTTTTCTTATGGGTGAAATTTAGAGCAGTCTGCTAAACCTTCACAGAAAAAACACGTTCTTGTCTGACTCTAGGGAGACACATTTTGAGGAGTCTGCACTGAGCTGAGTAACGCCACCTCAAAAATGTTCATCTTGGCTTTCTCTACTAATTCTTCTTCCTCTTTCTCCTTCTTTCTCTCACCAACTCTTAAATTGGGTTGGATGACTGTGTGTGTGTGTGTGTGTGTGTGTGTGTGTGTGTGTGTGTGTGTGTGTGAATTTCAGTCTCAACCAACTTCTGTCACTTTCTACATCCTTCTGTCACTTCTCT
Organism: Homarus americanus; assembly: GCF_018991925.1. NCBI lineage: Eukaryota > Metazoa > Arthropoda > Malacostraca > Decapoda > Nephropidae > Homarus > Homarus americanus. Next base: position 24,936 of record NW_024749003.1, read on the forward strand.
CCCTTACCTGTAGTAAGAGAAAACAAATTTCCTTCAGAATGTAAATTAATTTCGGAGAAAGATGTGTAAATCTTATACTCTTCGATGTATTAGTAACCATCAACATTAAAAACATAAATTCAGACTTTTTTTCATATATCAAGTTCAACCTCACAAAATACGGTCTTTTTTTATTACATATATATATCAATGCTAATTCAAATAAATGTATTGATTTTCATTACTCTTTTATCTTTCATAGCTATTAAAAGTTATTGGACTTGTTAAAACTTCATACAACTACAAAGGACAAAAAATTATGGCTGTTATTGGGTTTCAGGCTCTAGGGAGAGGCATTACAAGGTATTTTTGAGGTTCTTTTACAAGGCCGTATATCCAGCCCGCCTAGAGCAGTTTTGGGGTCTCAGTGGGATTGGCTCGAGGTCTGTGACTTGTGTAAGTTTCGGCTCAATATGCCGGGGTCAAGGCGTGTTTTCTCGCCTGTGTGATGGCCACTTCTGACTCTTTATCATCTCTCCAGTAGATGGCATCTCCTGAATCCCACCCCTGCCTCTGTTGGATTTCGAATTTTATGAACAAGTGGAGTTATCAGGGATGTCATTGTGAAAGGAATTAACTCATCGTCATCAAGGAGTTAATTCATCGTCCTCAACGGGTTAAATCATTATCATTATGGGATAAGATCATCGTCCGTGAGGGGTTTAACATAATCCCCGAGGAATAAATCATCGTCGTCGAGAGGTTAAATCATCCTACATCAGGAATTACGGAATGTTCTTTTTTTACTTATGAACAAAAGCTGAACAAAATCTTCAACGTCACGACAACAAAGAGTTTGTAGGAACAGCTTTGCATCAACACACTCAGGCGAGGAAGCAAAGTAAATAAGTCAATAAACAGGTGAATAGATTTCCATGCAGAGAAATCCTCGACAAACAGGGATAAAGGAGAGATAGAAGGGGAAGAAAGAAAGAAGTGAGAGTGGAGAAATGGGAAAGGAAAATGAAAGGAGAAGGGGAAAGAGAGAGTGAGAGGTGGGAGAACAGAGAGAGACAGGTAGCAAGAAGAGAGATAGAGAGAGAGAGAGGTATGTCTGGTAAGTTGAAGGAGACATTAGCGTGTACTGTACATTATTAAGGCGAGTGTTATTGTGGTGATTTGGTGTCTCTGGTGGTCGAGCTGCTGGTGCCTTTCCTTAGTGAAGTTTTTGCGTGTCTTTCTCTCTTTATTACTTTGAGTATCTCTCTCCTTCTATGGTTGTTTTTTTCTGTTTGTCTCTA